>NW_022604390.1:0-13079 GCF_008692095.1 Etheostoma spectabile
TTCTTGGGAGGGATTGTGAGGGTTTCTGGGGTATGTTAACGCAGTCTCAGGCATCGTTTTGGGGCTTAGAGTGGAGGGCTGTAGCCCTGGAGGTCAACGGCCAGCTTCAGAGAACTCACTGGCCTTGGACGGGAGTGTGAGGATGCTGGGCCATGTTAACCAGCCTCAGTGCATTGTTTTGGGGCTTAGAGTGGAGGCGGTAGCCTTGGAGGTCAAAGGCAACTCTCACAGCCAATCAGGCCTTGGGAGTAAGTGTGAGGGTAATGGAGATGTTAACCCAGCCTCAGTGCATGTACTTGGACTAGAGTGTAGGCCTGTAGCCCTGGAGGTCATCAGCCAGACTTAGAGCACCTACGGGGCTTGGGGGGGAGTGTGAGGGTTCGGGGTATTTTAAACCCAGCCTCAGTGCATCGTTATGGGCTTAGAGTGGAGGACCTGTAGCCCTGGAGTTCAAAGGCCAGCCTCACAGCCACTAACTGGGCCTGGGAGTGAGGGGTGAGGGTGCTGGAGATGTTAACCCGCCTCAGTGCATGTATCTGGGACTTAGTAGGAGCCTTTAGCCCTGGAGGTCTTCAGCCAGACTTATATCCACTTTCTGGTCCTTGGGAGGAGATGAGGGGTGCTGGAGGGTGTTAACCCAGCCTCAGTGAATATAACCGGGACTTGAGTGGAGGCCTGTATCCCTGTAGGTCGAAGGCCAGACTGAAAGCCATTACTGGGCTTGGGAGGGAGCATGTGGGTGCGGGAGGGTGTTAACCCAGCCTGGAGGTCACAACCAGACTTAGAGCCACTTACTGGGCCTGGGAGTGAGTGTGAGGTGCTGGGCCATGTTTACTCAGCCTCAGTGCATAGTTTTGGGGCTTAGAGTTGAGGCCTGTAGCCCTGGAGTTCAAAGGCCAGCATCAAAGCAATTACTGGGCCTTGGGAGGGAGCATGAGGGTGCTAGAAGATTTTAACCCAGCTCAGTGCATAAATTGGACTAAGAGTGGAGGCCTGTATCCTTGGAGGTCAAAAGCCAGGACTGACAGCCACTTACTGGGCCTTGGAGGGGGCATGGTGGGTGCTGGAAGGTGTTAACCCTGCCTGGAGGTCATCAGCCAGAATCAGAGCCCTTACTGGGGCCTTGGGAGGGAATGTGAGTTGCTGGACCATGTTTACCCTGCCTCAGTGCATAGTTTTGGGCTTAGAGGTGAGGCTGTAGCCTTGGAGGTCAAAGTCCAGCATCAAAGCCAATCACTGGGCCTTGGGAGTGAGTGTGATGGTGCAAGACTATGTTAACCCAGCCACATGCATGAAACTGGGACTTAGAGTTGAGGCCTGTAGCCCTGGTGGTCATCAGCCAGACTGATGACACCAACTTACAGGGCCTGGGAGGGAGCATGGGGGTGCTGGAGGGTGTAACACAGCCTGGAGGCATCAGCCAGACTTAAAGCCACTTACTTGTTCTTGGGAGGGATTGTGAGGGTTCTGGGGTATGTTTACGCAGCCTCAAGTGCATCGTTTTGGGGCTTAGAGTGGAGGGCTGTAGCCCTGGAGGTCAACGGCAGCTTCAGAGAACTCACTGGGCCTGGACGGGAGTTTGAGGATGCTGGGCCATGTTAACCCAGCCTCAGTGCATTGTTTTGGGGCTTAGAGTGGAGGCCGGGTAGCCTTGGAGGTCAACGGCAACTCTCACAGCAATCACTGGGCCTTGGGAGTAAGTGTGAGGGTAATGGGAGCAGTTAACCCAGCCTCAGTGCATGTACCTTGGACTTAGAGTGTAGGCCTGTAGCCTGGAGGTCATCAGCCAGACTAGAGCTCCTTACTGGGCTTGGGAGGGAGTTTGAGGGTTCTGGGGTATTTTAACCCAGCCTCAGTGCATCGTTATGGGGCTTGAGTGGAGACCTGTAGCCCTGGAGTTCAAAGGCCAGCCTCACAGCCACTAACTGGGCCTTGGGAGTGAGGGGTGAGGGTGCTGGATTATGTTAACCTAGCTCAGTGCATGTATCGGGACTTAGAGTGGAGACCTTTAGCCCTGGAGGTCTTCAGCCGACTTATATCCACTTTCTGGTCCTTGGGAGGGAGAATGAGGGTGCTGGAGGGTGTTAACCCAGCCTCAGTGAATCTAACGGGACTTTGAGTGGAGGCCTGTATCCCTGTAGGTCGAAGGCCAGAACTGAAAGCACTTACTGGGCCTTGTGAGGGAGCATGTGGGTGCGGGAGGGTGTTAACCCAGCTGGAGGTCATCAACCAGAATTGAGCCACTTATGGGCCTTGGGAGTGAGTGTGAGGGTGCTGGGCCATGTTTACCCAGCCTCAGTGCATAGTTTTGGGGCTTAGAGTTGAGGCCTGTAGCCCTGGAGTTCAAAGGCCAGCATCAAGCCAATTACTGGGCCTTGGGAGGGAGCATTGAGGGTGCTAGAAGATTTTAACCCAGTCTCAGTGCATATAACTCGGACTAGAGTGGAGGCCTGTATCCTTGGAGGTCAAAAGCCAGACTGACAGCCACTTACGGCCTTGGGAGGGTGCATGGTGGTG
Organism: Etheostoma spectabile; assembly: GCF_008692095.1. Lineage (NCBI taxonomy): Eukaryota > Metazoa > Chordata > Actinopteri > Perciformes > Percidae > Etheostoma > Etheostoma spectabile. Next base: position 2,518 of record NW_022604390.1, read on the forward strand.
CTGGAAGGTTTTAACCTTGCCTGGAGGTCATCAGCCAGAATCAGAGCCACTTACTGGGCCTTGGGACGTGAATGTGAGTGCGGGACAGTTTGCCCAGCCTCAGTGCATAGGTTTGGGGCTTAGAGTGAGGGCTGTAGCCTTGGAGGTCAAAGGCCAGCATCAAAGCCAATCAATGGGCCTGGGAGTGAGTGTGATGGTGCAAGACTATGTTAACCAGCCACAGTGCATGAAACTGGGACTTAGAGTTGAGGCCTAGCCTGGCGGTCATCAGCCAGATGACACAGCTTACAGGGCCTCGGTAGGGAGCATGGGGGTGCTGGAGGGTGTAACCCAGCCTGGAGGTCATCAGCCAGACTTAGAGCCACTTGTTCTTGGGAGGGATTGTGAGGGTTCTGGGGTATGTTACCGCAGCTCAGTGCATCGTTTTGGGCTTAGAGTGGAGGGTTGTAGCCCTGGAGGTCAACGGCAAGCTCCAGAGAAACTCAAGGGCCTTGGACGGGAGTTTGAGGATGCTGGGCCATGTTAACCCAGCCTCAGTGCATTGTTTGGGGCTTAGAGTGGAGAGCGGTAGCTTGGAGGGCAAAGGTAACTCTCACAGCAACTCACTGGGCCTTGGAGTAAGTGGAGGGTAATGGAGCATGTTAACCAGCCTCAGTGCATGTACCTTGGACTTAGAGTGTAGGCCTGTAGCCCTGGAGATCATCAGCCAGACTTAGAGACCTTACTGGGCCTGGGGAGGAGTGTGAGGGTTCTGGGGTATTTTAACCCACCTCAGTGCATCGTATGGGGCTTAGAGTGGAGACCTGTAGCCTGGAGTTCAAAGGCCAGCCTCACAGCCACTAACTGGGCCTGGGAGTGAGGGTGAGGTGCTGGAGCATGTTGCCCAGCCTCAGTGCATGTACCTTGGACGTAGAGTGTAGGCCTGTAGCCCTGGAGGTCATCAGCCAGACTTAGAGCACCTTACTGGGCCTTGGGAGGGAGTGTGAGGGTTCTGGGGTATTTACCAAGCCTCAGTGCATCGTTATGGGGCTTAGAGTGGAGACCTGTAGCCCTGGAGTTCAAAGGCCAGCCTCACAGCCACTAACATGGCCTTGGGAGTGAGGGTAAGGGTGCTGGAGCATGTTAACCCAGCTCAGTGCATGTGTCTGGGAATTAGAGTGGAGACTTTAGCCTGGAGGTCTTCAGCCAGACTTATATCCACTTTCGGTCCTTGGGAGGGAGAATGAGGGTGCTGATGGTGTTAAACCAGCCTCAGTGAATATAACTGGGACTTGAGTGGAGGCCTGTATACTGTAGGTCAAAGGCCAGACTGAAAGCCACTTACTGGGCCTTGGGAGGGAGCATGTGGGTGCGGGAGGGTTCAACCCAGCCTGGAGGTCATGAGCCAGACTTAGAGCCACTTACTTGTTCTTGGGAGGGATTGTGAGGGTTCTGGGGTTATGTTACGCAGCCTCAGTTTATCGTTTTGGGGTTAGAGTGGAGGGCTGTAGCCTGGAGGTCAACGGCAGCTTCAGAGAAACTCACTGGGCCTTGGACGGGAGTGGAGGATGCTGGGCCATGTTAACCAGCCTCAGTGCGTTTTTTGGGGTTAGAGTTGAGGCTGGTAGCCTTGGGGTCAAAGGCAACTCTCACAGCCAATCACTGGGCCTTGGGAGCAAGGTGAGGGGAATGGAGCATGTTAACCCAGGCAGTGCATGTACCTTGGACTTAGGTTGTAGGCCTGTAGCCTGGAGGTCATCAGCCAGACTTAGAGCACTACTGGCCTTGGAGGAGTGTGAGGGTTCTGGGGTATTTAACCCCAGCATCAGTGCATCGTTATGAGGCTTAGAGTGGAGACCTTAGCCTGGAGGTCGTAAGCAGAATACACCACTTCTGGCCTTGGGAGGGAGAATGAGGGTGCTGGAGGGTGTGAACCCAGTCTCAGTGAATATAAATGACTTTGAGTGGAGGCTGTATACCTGTAGGTCGAAGGCAGACTGAAAGCCACTTACGGGCCTGGGAGGGAGCATGGGGGTGCTGGAGGGGGCAACCCAGCCTGAGGTCAGCAGCCAGATTAAAGCGACTTATTTCTTGGGGGGATTGGAGGGTATGGGGTATGTTACCGCAGCCTCAGTGCATCGTTGGGCTTAGAGTGGAGGGCTGTAGCCCTGGGTTCAAAGGCCAGCCTACATGAGCATTGTGGGGCGGGAGGTGTCAAACCAGCCTGGAGGTCATGGCCAGACTTAGAGCCACTTACTTGTTCTTGGGAGGGATTGTGAGGGTTCTGGGGTATGTTACCGCAGCCTCAGTGCATCGTTTTGGGGCTTAGAGTGGAGGGCTGTAGCCCTGGAGGTCAACGGCCAGCTTCAGAGAAACTCACTGGGCCTTGGACGGAGTGTGAGGATGCTGGGGCCATGTTAACCAGCCTCAGTGCATTTTTTTGGGGCTTAGAGTGGAGGCTGGTGCTTGGAGGTCAAAAGCAACTCTCACAGCCAATCACTGGGGTTGGGGTAAGTGTGAGGGTAATGGAGCATGTTACCCAGCCTCAGTGCATGTACCTTGGACTTAGGTGTAGGCCTGTAGCCCTGGAGGTCATCAGCCAGAATTTAGCCCTTACTGGGCCTTGGGAGAGTGTGAGGGTTCGGGGGTATTTAACCCAGCATCAGTGCATCGTTATGGGGCTTAGAGTGGAGACCTGTAGCCCTGGAGTTCAAAGGCCAGCCTCACAGCACTAACTGGGCCTGGGAGTGAGGGGTGAGGGTGCTGGAGCATGTTAACCAGCCTCAGTGCATGTATCTGGGACTTTAGAGTGGAGACTTTAGCCTGGAGGTCTTCAGCCAGACTTTATCCACTTTCTGGTCCTTGGGAGGGAGAATGGGGGTGGGAGGGTGTCAACCCAGGCTCAGTGACCTATAACTGGGACTTTGAGTGGAGGCCTGTATCCCTGTAGGTCGAAGGCAGACTGAAAGCCACTTACTGGGCTTGGGAGGGAGCATGTGGGTGCGGGGAGGGTGAACCCAGCCTGGAGGTCATCAACCAGAATTAGAGCCCTTATGGGCCTGGGGCTGAGTGTGAGGGTGCTGGGCCATGTTTAACCAGCTCAGTGCATAGTTTTGGGCTTAGAGTTGAGGCCGTAGCCCTGGAGTTCAAACGGCCAGCATCAAGCCAATTACTGGGCCTGGGAGGGAGCATGAGGTGCTAGAAGATTTTAACCCAGTCTCAGTGCATATAACTTGGACTAAGAGTGGGGCCTGTATCCTGGAGGTCAAAAGCCAGACTGACAGCCATTACTGGGCCTTGGGAGGGTGCATGTGGTGGGAGGGTGTTAACCCTGCCTGGAGGTCATCAGCCAGAATCAAAGCCAATTACTAGGCCTTGGGAGTGAGTGTGAGGTTGCTGGACCATGTTTACCAGCCTCAGTGCCTAGGTTTGGGGCTTAGAGTTGAGGGCTGTAGCCTGGAGGTCAAAGGCCAGCATCAAAGCCAATCACTGGGCCTTGGGAGTGAGTGTGATGGTGCAGACTATGTTAACCCAGCCACAGTGCATGAAACTGGGATAGAGTTGAGGCCTGTAGCCTGGGGGTCATCAGCCAGACTGACACCCACTTACAGGGCCTTGGGAGGAGCATGGGGGTGCTGGAGGGTGTCAACCCAGCCTGGAGGTCATCAGCCAGACTTAGAGCCACTTGTTCTTGGGAGGGATTGTGAGGGTTCTGGGGTATGTTACGCAGCCTCAGTGCATCGTTTGGGTCTTAGAGTGGAGGGCTGTAGCCCTGGAGGTCAACGGCCAGCTTCAGAGAAACTCATGGGCCTTGGACGGGAGTGAGGATGCTGGGCCATGTTAACCAGCCTCAGTGCATTGTTTTGGGGCTTAGAGTGGAGGCCGGTAGCCTTGGAGGTCAAAGGCAACTCTCACAGCACTCACTGGGCCTTGGGAGTAAGTGTGAGGGTATGGAGCATGTTAACCAGCCTCAGTGCATGTACCTTGGACTTAGAGTGTAGGCCTGTAGCCTGGAGGTCATCAGCCAGACTTAGAGCACCTTACTGGGCCTTGGTGAGTGGGGGAGTTTGAGGGGTTCTGGGGTAATTTAACCCAGGCCTCAGTGCATCGTTATGGGCGTAGAGTGGAGACTGTAGCCCTGGAGTTCAAGGCCAGCCTCAAAGCCACACTGGGCCTTGGGAGTGAGGGTGAGGGTGCTTGAGCATGTTAACCCAGCCTCAGTGCATGTTCTGGGACTTAGAGTGGAGACCTTTAGCCCTGGAGGTCTTCAGCCAGACTTATATCCACTTTCTGGTCCTTGGGAGGGGAATGAGGGTGCTGGAGGGTGTAACCCAGCCTCAGTGAATATAAACTGGGACTTTGAGTGGAGGCCTGTATACCTGTAGGTCGAAGGCCAGACTGAAAGCCACTTACTGGGCCTTGGAGGGAGCATGTGGGTGCGGGAGGGTGTCAACCCAGCCTGGAGGTCATCAGCCAGACTTAGAGCCACTTACTTGTTCTGGGAGGATTGTGGGGGTTCTGGGGTATGTTACGCAGCCTCAGGTCATCGTTTGGGGCCAGAGTGGAGGGCTGTAGCCCTGGAGGTCAACGGCCAGCTTCAGAGAAACTTACTGGGCCTTGGACGGGAGGTGAGGATGTGGGCCATGTTAACCCAGCCTGTGAATTTTTTGGGGCTTAGATGAGGCCGGTAGCTGGAGTCAAAGCAAATTCACAGCCAATCACTGGCTGGGGAGTAAGTGTGAGGGTAATGGAGTATGTTAACCAGCTCATGCATGTACCTTGGACTAGAGTGTAGGCCTGTAGCCCTGGAGATCATCAGCCAGACTTAAAGCACCTTACTGGGCCTTGGGAGGGAGTGTGAGGGTCTGGGGTATTTTAACACAGCCTCGTGCATCGTTTGATGCTAGAGGGGAGACCTGTAGCCCTGGAGTTCAAAGCCAGCCTCACAGCCACTAACTGGGCCTTGGGAGTGAGGTGAGGGTGCTGGAGCATGTTAACCCAGCCTCAGTGCATGTATCTGGGACTAGAGTGGACACCTGTAGGCCTGGAGGTCTTCAGCACAGACTTATATCCACTTTGGTCCTTGGAGGGAGTGATGAGGGTGCTGGAGGGTGTTAACCCGCCTCAGTGAATATAACTGGGACTTTGAGTGGAGGCCTGTATCCTGTAGGTCGAAGGCCAGACTGAAAGCCACTTACTGGGCCTTGGGAGGAGCATGGGGTGCTGGAGGGTGTCAACCCAGCCTGGAGGTCATCAGCCAGACTTAGAGCCACTTACGTCTTCTTGGGAGGGATTGTGAGGGTTCTGGGGTATGTTAACGCAGTCTCAGTGTATCGTTTTGGGTTAGAGTGGAGGGCTGTAGCCCTGGAGGTCAACGGCCAGCTTAGAGAAACTCACTGGGCCTTGGACAGGAGTGTGAGGATGCTGGGCCATGTTAACCCAGCCTCAGTGCATTGTTTTGGGGCTTAGAGGAGGCCGGTAGCCTTGGAGGTCAAAGGCAACTCTCACAGCCAATCACTGGGCCTTGGGAGTAAGTGTGAGGTAATGGAGTATGTTAACCCAGCCTCAGTGCATGTACCTTGGACTTAGAGTGTAGGCTGTAGCCCGGAGGTCATCAGCCAGACTTAGAGTACCTTACTGGGCCTTGGGTGGGAGTGTGAGGGTTCTGGGGTATTTAAACCAGCCTCAGGCATCGTTATGGGGCTTAGAGTGAGACCTGTAGCCCTGGAGTTCAAAAGGCCAGCCTCACAGCCACTAACTGGGCCTTGGGAGTGAGGGTGAGGGTGCTGGAGCATGTTAACCCAGCCTCAGTGCATGTATCTGGGACTTAGAGTGGGACCTTAGCCCTGGAGGTTCTTAGCCCGACTATATCCACTTTTGGTCCTTGGGAGGGAGAATGAGGGTGTGTGGAGGGTGTTAACCCAGCCTCAGTGAATATAACCGGGACTTTGAGTGGAGGCCTGTATCCCTGTAGGTCGAAGGCCAGACTGAAAGCCACTTACTGGGCCTTGGGAGGGGAGCATGGGGTGCGGGAGGGTGTTAACCCAGCCTGGAGGTCACAACCAGAATTAGAGCCACTTACTGGGCCTTGGGAGTGAGTGTGAGGGTGCTGGGCCATGTTTACTCAGCTCAGTGCACAGTTTTGGGGCTTAGAGTTGAGGCCTGTAGCCCTGGAGTTCAAAAGGCCAGCATCAAAGCCAATTACTGGGCCTTGGGGGGAGCATGAGGGTGCTAGAGGATTTTAAACCAGGCTCAGTGCATATAACTCGGACTAGAGTGGAGGCCTGTATCCTTGGAGGTCAAAAGCAAGGCTGACAGCCACTTACTGGGCCTTGGGAGGGTGCATGGTGGTGCTGGAAGGTGTTACCCTGCCTGGAGGTCATCAGCCAGAATCAGAGCCACTTACTGGGCCTGGGGAGTGAGTGAATGTGAGGTGCTGGACCATGTTTACCCTGCCTCAGTGCATAGGTTTGGGCTTAGAGTTGAGGGCTGTAGCCTTGGAGGTCAAAGTCCAGCATCAAAGCAATCCCTGGGCCTGGGAGTGAGTGTGATAGTGCAAGACTATGTAACCCAGCCACAGTGCATGAAACTGGGACTTAGAGTTGAGGCCTGTAGCCCTGGGGGTCATCAGCCAGACTGACACCCACTTACAGGGCCTTGGGAGGGAGCATGGGGGTGTGGAGGGTGTCAAACCCTGCCTGGAGGTCATCGCCAGACTTAAGCCACTTACTGTTCTTGGGAGGGATTGTGAGGGTTCTGGGGTATGTTACCGCAGCCTCAGTGCATCGTTTGGGGCTAGAGTGGAGGGCTGTAGCCCTGGAGGTCAACGGCCAGCTCAGAGAAACTCATGGGCTTGGACGGGAGTTTGAGGATGCTGGGCATGTTACCCAGCCTCAGTGCATTGTTTTGGGGCTTAGATGGAGGCCGGTAGCCTTGGAGGTCAAAGGCAACTCTCACAGCCAATCACTGGGCTTGGGAGTAAGTGTGAGGGTAATGGAGCATGTTAACCAGCCTAGGCATGTACCTTGGACTTAGAGTGTAGGCCTGTAGCCTGGAGGTCATCAGCCAGACTTAGAGCCCTTACTGGGCCTTGGGAGGGAGTTTGAGGGTTCTGGGGTATTTTAACCCGCCTCAGTGCATCGTTATGGGGCTTTGAGTGGAGACCTGTAGCCCTGGAGTTCAAAGGCCAGCCTCCAAGCCACTAACTGGGCCTTGGGAGTGAGGGTGAGGGTGCTGGATTATGTTAAACCTAGCTCAGTGCAGTATCCGGGATTAGAGTGGAGACTTTAGCCTGGAGGTCTTCAGCCAGACTTATATCCACTTTTGGTCCTTGGGAGGGAGAATGAGGGTGCTGGAGGGTGTTAAACCAGCCTCAGTGATATAACGGGACTTGGAGTGGAGGCCTGTATCATGTAGGTCGAAGGCCAGACTGAAAGCCACTTATGGGCCTTGTGAGGGAGCATGTGGGGCGGGAGGGGTTAACCAGCCTGGAGGTATCAACCAGAATTAGAGCAATTACTGGGCCTTGGGAGTGAGGTGAGGGTGCTGGGCATGTTACCCAGCCTCAGTGCATGTTTGGGGCTTAGAGTTGAGGCCTGTAGCCTGGAGTTCAAAGGCAGACTCAAAGCCAATATGGGCTTGGGAGGGAGCAGAGGGTGCTAGAAGATTTTAACCCAGTCTCAGTGATATAACTCGGACTAGAGTGGAGGCCTGTATCCTTGGAGGTCAAAAGCCAGACTGACAGCCACTTACTGGGCCTTGGGAGGGTGCATGGTGGTGCTGGAAGGTTTAACCTGCTGGAGGTCATCAGACAGAATCAGAGCCACTTATGGGCCTGGAGTGAATGTGATGTTGGGACCATGTTTGCCCAGCCTCAGTGCATAGGTTGGGGCTTAGAGTTGAGGCTGTAGCCTTGGAGGTCAAAGGCCAGCATCAAAGCAATCACTGGGCCTGGGGAGTGAGTGTGATGGTGCAAGACTAGTTAACCAGCCACAGTGCATGAAATGGGACTTAGAGTTGAGGCCTGTAGCCCTGGCGGTCATCAGCCAGGAGACACCCTGCTTACAAGGGCCTCGGTTAGGGAGCATGGGGGTGCTGGAGGGTGTAACCAGCCGGAGGTCATGCAGCCAGATTAGAGCACTTGTTCTTGGGAGGGATTGTGAGGGTTTGGGGTAGTTACCGCAGCCTCAGTGCATCGTTTGGGGCTTAGAGTGGAGGGTTGTAGCCCTGGAGGTCAACGGCCAGCTCCAGAGAAACTCAAGGGGCTTGGACGGGAGTTGAGGATGGTGGGCATGTTAACCAGCCTCAGTGCATTTTTTTGGGGCTTAGAGTGGAGGCGGTAGCCTTGGAGGTCAAAGGAACTCTCACAGCCAATCACTGGGCTTGGGAGTAAGTGTGAGGGTAATGAGCATGTTACCCAGCCTCAGTGCATGTACCTTGGATTAGAGTGTAGGCCTGTAGCCTGGAGATCATCAGCCAGACTTGAGACCTTACTGGGCCTGGGAGGGAGTGTGAGAGGGTTCTGGGGTATTTTAACCCACCCTCAGTGCATCGTTATGGGGCTTAGAGTGGAGACCTGTAGCCCTGGAGTTCAAAGGCCAGCCTCACAGCCATAACTGGGCTTGGGAGTGAGGGTGAGGGTGTGGAGCATGTTAGCCCAGCCTCAGTGCATTTACTTGGACTAGAGGTAGGCCTGTAGCCTGGAGGTCATCAGCCAGACTTAGAGCACCTACTGGGCTTGGGAGGGAGTGTGAGGGGTCTGGGGTTTTAACCCAGCCTCAGTGCATCGTTAGGGGGTTAGAGTGGAGACTGTAGCCTGGAGTTCAAAGGCCAGCCTCACAGCCACTAACATGGGCTTGGGAGTGAGGGTAAGGGTGCTGGAGCATGTTAACCAGGCCTCAGTGCATGTGTCTGGGATTAGAGTGGAGACCTTTAGCCCTGGAGGTCTTCAGCCAGACTATATCCACTTTCTGGTCCTTGGGAGGGAGAATGAGGGCGGATGGTGTTAACCCAGCATCAGTGAATATAACTGGGACTTGAGTGGAGGCCTGTATACTGTAGGTCAAAGGCCAGACTGAAAGCAACTTAATGGGCCTTGGGAGGGAGCATGGGTGCGGGAGGGTGTCAACCAGCATGGAGGTCATGAGCCAGACTTAGAGCCACTTACTTGTTCTTGGGGAGGGATTGTGAGGGTTCTGGGGTATGTTACCGCAGCCTCAGTTATCGTTTTGGGGCTTAGAGTGGAGGGCTGTAGCCCTGGAGGGTCAACGGCCAGCTTCAGAGAAACTCACTGGGCCTGGACGGGAGTGTGAGGATGCTGGGCCATGTTAACCAGAATCAGTGCATTTTTGGGGCTAGCGTGAGGCTGGTAGCTTGGAGGTCCAAGGCAACTCTCAAGCCAATCACTGGGCCTGGGAGGAAGTGTGAGGGTAATGGAGCATGTTAACCAGCAGCAGTGCATGTACCTTGGATTAGAGTGTAGGCCTGTAGCCCTGGAGGTCATCAGCCAGACTTAGAGCACCTACTGGGCCTTGGGAGGGAGTGTGAGGGTTCTGGGGTATTTTAACCCAGCACAGTGCACGTGATGAGGCTTAGAGTGGAGACCTTTGCCCTGGAGGTCATTAAGCCAGAACTTATATAACTTTCTGGCCTGGGAGGGAGAATGAGGGGCTGGAGGGGTGTTACACCCAGTCTCAGTGATAGAACTGGGACTTTTTTGGGTGGGCGGCCTGTATACCTGAGGTCGAAGGCCAGACTGAAGCCACTATGGGCCTTGGGAGGGGAGCATGGGGGTGCTGGAGGGGTCAACCAGATGAGGTCATCAGCCAGACTTAAGCCACTTATTGTTCTTGGGAGGGATTGTGAGGGTTCTGGGGTATGTTACCGCAGCCTCAGTACATCGTTTTGGGGCTTAGAGTGGAGGGCTGTAGCCCGGAGGTCAACGGCCAGCTTCAGAGAAACTCACTGGGCCTTGGACGGGAAGTGAGGATGCTGGGCATGTTAACCCAGCCTCAGTGCATGTTTTGGGGCTTAGAGTGGAGGCCGGTAGCCTTGGAGGTCAAAGGCAACTCTCACAGCCAATCACTGGGCCTTGGGAGTAAGTGTGAGGTTAATGGAGCATGTTAACCCAGCCTCAGTGTGTACCTTGGACTTAGAGTGTAGGCCTGTAGCCTGGAGGTCATCAGCCAGGCTTAGAGCACCTTACTGGGCCTTGGGAGGGAGGTGAGGTTCTGGGGTATTTTAAACCCGCCTCAGTGCATAGTTATCGGCTTAGAGTGGAGACCTGTAGCCCTGGAGTTCAAAGGGCAGTTCACAGCCACTAACTGGGCCTTGGGAGTGAGGGTGAGGGTGCTGGAGCTGTTAACCCAGCCTCAGTGATGTATCTGGGACTTAGAGTGGAGACTTTAGCCTGGAGGTCTTCAGCCAGAACTTATATCCACTTTTGGTCCTGGGAGGGAGAATGAGGGTGCTGGAGGGTGTTAACCCAGCCTCAGTGAATATAACCGGACTTTGAGTGGGAGGCCTGTATCCTGTAGGTCGAAGGCCAGACTGAAAGCCACTTACTGGGCCTTGGGAGGGAGCAT
>NW_022604391.1:0-2109 GCF_008692095.1 Etheostoma spectabile
CGGCCACGCCCCCCTTCCCAGATAAGGAGCTGTATGACGTATAGGCTTGTGTGAGGTATCAATGAACTCAGCAGAGACTTCCTTTTTTGGGTGAGTTTGACCCCCCCTATGATGCGGCCACGCCCCCTTTCCCAGATAATGACCTGTATGACGTATAGGCTTTGTGAGGTATCAATGACTCAGCAGAACTTCCTTTTTCAGGGTGATGTTTGACCCGCCCCCTTATGATGCGCCACGCCCCCTTCCACAGATAGTGACCTGTATGACGTATAGGCTTTTGTGAGGTATCAATGAACTCAGCAGAGAGTTCCTTTTATTGGTGATGTTTGACACGCCCCTCTATGATGCGGCCACGCCCCCTTTCACAGATAAGACTTGTAATGACGTATAGGCTTGTGTGAGGTATCAATGAACTCAGCAGGGAGTTCCCTTTTCATTGGCGACGATTTTCAGCGTACGAGTGACGCGCAAATGCGCGGTCGCAAGGAGGGCGTCCGCCAGTAACCCCGACTGGCGCGGGTTAGCGAGGCCCCCATCGCTGCTGCAGCTTTATTATTAGGCCCGAGCGCCGACAGGCGGCGAAGGCCCTATTGGAACTGAAGGAATTATTATTATTTTTTTATTATTATTATTCTTTATTATTTTCCGCCAAATGAATTGCCTTTTTGGAGACTTATCATATTCAAAACTCACCACAATTTGGCGGTCGCATCAGGTCTGGTGAAAATTTACGTATTTTAATGGTTTTCGGGAATAGGCGCACAAAAATGGCTCGCTAGCGCCACCTACAATATTACGAAAATTCAGCCCCTGCACTACGTTTATCGTAGAGTCCACGAAACTTGGTACACATATTTATCATGGCAGGGCGGACATAAAACTCCATGGTACCCGCCCCTAAACCCAACGGAAGTCCGCCATTTTGTTTGAATGTGCGAAATTAGTGCGATTTTGCCCATTTCCACATGTCGTACTTTAACGAACTCCTCCTAGAGCTTTCGTCCGATCAGCTTCAAACTTGGTGTGTGTCATCTTAACATGTTAACGATGAAAAGTTATTAAAAGAAAAACTTTTCGTCATAGGGCGTGCCGTGGCGGGGCGGCCATTTTGTGCATTCGCCACCGAAACATGAAGTGGGTGTAACTCGAGCGTACGTTGTCCGATTGGTTTGAAACTTTCCACGATTCATCAGAGTCCGCCCCTGACGACATCTACACGCCGCTATTGGCTCAAAGTCATAGCGCCCCTAGTGGCAACAGGAAGTAGGCCTAAAAGACAAGTGCTATACTTTAACGAACTCCTCCTAGAGATTTCATCCGATCAACTTCAAACTTGGTGTGTATCATCCTAAGATGTTGACGATGAAAAGTTATTAAAAAAAACTTTTCGTCAACGGTGTGGGCGTGGCATGGCGGCCATTTTGGGTGTTTAGCGATGAAAATGAAATGGCTGTAACTACAGTGTACGTGTCGTATCTGCTTGAAATTTTCCAACAAACACCAAGAGTCCAGGCCTGAGGACACCTACAGGCCAATATGGAGTTTTGAGATAGCGCCACCATCTGGCAACAGAAATATGCCTTATATGACAAACATCATCCGATTTACATGAAACTTAGAACGTGTGGTCTACATGTGATAGTGAGGCGGCCCCTATATTATGACCACGCCCAGTCACTCAGGCCACGCCCCCTTTCATACATTTGAACCGTTTAACGTAGATACTTATGTGAGGTGTCATTGAACTCAGCAGAGACTTCCCTTTTTATTGGTGATGTTTGACCCGCCCCCTATGATGCGGCCACGCCCCCTTTCCCAGATAAGAGCTGTATGACGTATAGGCTTGTGTGAGTATCAATGAACTCAGCAGAGACGTCCTTTTTCATTGGTGATGTTTGACCCGCCCCCTATGATGCGGCCACGCCCCTTTTCACTATGACCTGTATACGTATAGGCTTGTGTGAGTATCAATGACTCAGCAGAGACTTCCTTTTTTATTGGTGATGTTTGCCCCCCCTTATGATGCGGCCACGCCCCCTTTCACAGATAGTGACCTGTATGACGTAGGCTTGGTGAGGTATCATGAACTCAGCAGAGACTTCCTTTTTA
>NW_022604392.1:0-26484 GCF_008692095.1 Etheostoma spectabile
ATTTGGCGGTCGCATCAGGTCTGGTGAAAATTTACGTATTTTAATGGTTTTCGGAATAGGCGCCCAAAAAGGCTCGCTAGCGCCACCTACAATATTATGAAAAATTCAGCCCCTGCACTACGTTTATCGTATACTCACGAAACTTGGTACACATATGTATCATGCCAGGGCGGACATAAAACTCCATGGTAGCCCCCCCTAAACCCAACAGGAAGTCCGCCATTTTGTTTTGAATGTGCGAATTAGTGCGATTTTGCCTATTTCCACATGTCGTACTTTAACGAACTCCTCCTAGAGCTTTCGTCCGATCAGCTTCAAACTTGGTGTGTGTCATCTTAACCATGTTAACGATAAAAGTTATTAAAAGAAAACTTTTCGTCATAGGGCGTGGCCGTGGCGGGGCGGCCATTTTGTTGCGATTCGCCACCGAAACAGGAAGTGGGTGTAACTCGAGCGTACGTTGTCCGATTAGCTCGAAACTTTCCACGATTCATCAGAGTCCGCCCCTGACGACATCTACACCCGCTATTGGCTCAAAGTCATAGCGCCCCCTAGTGGCAACAGGAATAGGCAAAAGACAAGGTGCTATACTTTAACGAACTCCTCCTAGAGATTTCATCCGATCATCTTCAAACTTGGTGTGTGTCATCTTAAGATGTTGAAGATGAAAAGTTATTAAAAGAAACCTTTCGTCATACGGTGTGGGCGTGGCATGGCGGCCATTTTGGGTGTTTAGCGATGAAGATAAATTGGCTGTAACTACAGTGTACGTTGTCGTATCTGCTTGAATTTCCCACAAACACCAGAGTCCAGGCCTGAGGACACCTACAGGCCAATATGGATTTTGGAGATAGCGCCACCATCTGGCAACAGGAATATGCCTTATAGACAAACATCATCCGATTTACATGAAACTTAGAACGTGGTGTCTACATGTGATACTGAGCGGCCCTATATTATGGCCACGCCCAGTCACTCAGGCCACGCCCCCTTTCATAACATTTGAACCGTTTAACTTAGATACTTATGTGAGGTTTCATTGAACTCAGCAGAGACTTTCCTTTTTATGGTGATGTTTGACCCGCCCCCCTATGATGCGGCCACGCCCCCTTTTACAGATAATGACCTGTATGACATATAGGCTTGTGTGAGGTATCAATGAACTCAGCAGAGACTTCCTTTTTATGGGTGATGTTTGACCCCCCCATATGATGCGGCCACGCCCCCTTTTACAGATAATGACTGTATGACGTATAGGCTTGTGTGAGGTATCATGAACTCAGCATAGACTTCCTTTTTCATTGGTGATGTTTGACCCGCCCCTTTATGATGCGGCCACGCCCCTTTCACAGATAGTGACCTGTATGACGTATAGGCTTGTGTGAGGTATCAATGAACTCAGCAGAGACTTCCTTTTTATGGGTGATGTTTGACACGCCCTCTTATATTCGCCACGCCCCCTTTCCGATAATGGCGTGTATGACGTATAGGCTTGTGTGAGGTATCAATGAACTCAGCAGAGACTTCCTTTTTTATTGGTGATGTTTGACCCGCCCCCTTATGATGCGCCACGCCCCTTTCACAGATATGACTGTATGACGTATAGGCTTGTATGAGGTATCGATGAACTCAGCAGAGACTTCCTTTTTTATTGGTGATGTCTGGTCGACACTCCCCCTTAGGATGCGGCACGCCCCCTTTCACAGATAATGACCTGTATGACATATAGGCTTGTGTGAGTATCAATGAACTCAACGGGACTCCCTTTTCATTGGCGACAATTTCGGGTACAGTGACGCGCAATGCGCGGTCGCAGGAGAGGCGTCCGCCGGTAACCCCGACTGGCGCGGTAGCGCGGGCCCTCCATCGCTGCTTGCAGCTTTAATTCTTTATTATTATTTTTCCGCCAAATGAATTGCCTTTTTGGGGACTTATCATATTCAAAAACCTCACCAAATTTGGCGGTCGCATCAGTCTGGGTGAAATTTACGTATTTTAATGGTTTCGGGAATAGGCGCAACAAAAATGGCTCGCTAGCGCCACCTACAATATTACGAAAATTCAGCCCCTGCAGCCTCATTACGTACAGTCACGAAAACTTGGTACACATATGTATCATGGCAGGGCGGACATAAAACTCCATGGCAGCCCCCCCCTAAACCCAACAGGAAGTCCCGCCATTTTGTTTTGAATGTGCGATTAGTGCGATTTTGCACATTTCCACATGTCGTACTTTAACGAACTCCTCCTAGAGCTTTCGTTCGATCATCTTCAAACTTGGTGTGTGTCATCTTAACATGTTAACGATGAAAAGTTATTAAAAGAAAAACTTTTCGTCATAGGGCGTGGCCGTGGCGGGGCGGCCATTTTGTGCGATTCGCCACCAAAACAGGAAGTGGGTGTAACTTGAGCGTACGTTGTCCGATTGGTTTGAAACTTTCCACGATTCATCAGAGTCCGCCCCTGACGACATCTACACGCCGCTATTGGCTCAAAGTCATAGCGCCCCCTAGTGGCAACAGGAAGTAGTCCTAAAAGACAAGGTGCTATACTTTAACGAACTCCTCCTAGAGATTTCATCCGATCATCTTCAAACTTGGTGTGTATCATCCTAAGATGTTACCGATGAAAAGTTATTAAAAGAAAAACTTTTCGTCATACGGTGTGGGCGTGGCATGGCGGCCATTTTGGGTGTTTAGCGATGAAGATGAAATTGGCTGTAACTACAGTGTACGTTGTCGTATCTGCTTGAAATTTCCCACAAACACCAAGAGTCCAGGCCTGAGGACACCTACAGGCCAATATGGACTTTTGGAGATAGCGCCACCATCTGGCAACAGGAAATATAGCTTATTACAGGAAGTGAGTGTAACTTGAGTGTACATTGTCCAATTGGCTTGAAACTTTTCAGGATTCATCAGAGTCCGCCCCTGACGACATCTACACGCCGAAATTCGCTCAAAGTCATAGCGCCCCCTAGTGGCAACAGGAAGTAGGCCTAAAAGACAAGGTGCTATACTTTAACGAACTCCTCCTAGAGAATTCATCCGATCATCTTCAAACTTGGTGTGTGACATCTTAAGATGTTGAAGATGAAAAGTTATTAAAAGAAAAACGTTTCGTCATACGGTGTGGGCGTGGCATGGTGGCCATTTTGAGTGTTTAGCGATCACTGAGAAAGTGGCTGTAACTACAGTGTACGTTGTCGTATCTGCTTGAAATTTCCCACAAACACCAAGAGTCCAGGCCTGAGGACACCTACAGGCCAATATGGAGTTTTGGAGATAGCGCCACCATCTGGCAACAAGAAATATGCCTTATATGACAAACATCATCCGATTTACATGAAGCTTAGAATGTGTGGTCTACATGTGATACTGAGGCGGCCCCTATATTATGACCACGCCCAGTCACCCAGGCCACGCCCCCTTTCATAACATTTGAACCGTTATAGGTACAGTCTTGTGTGAGATGCCATAGAACTCAGCAGAGACTTCCTTTTTTATTGGTGATGTTTGACACGCCCCCTTATGATGCGGCCACGCCCCCTTCCACAGATAGTGACCTGTATGGCGTATAGGCTTGTGTAAGGTATCAATGAACTCAGCAGAGACTTCCTTTTTTATTGGTGATGTTTGACACGCCCCCTTATGATGCGGCCACGCCCCCTTCCACAGATAGTGACCTGTATGACGTATAGGCTTGTGTAAGGTATCAATGAACTCAGCAGGGACTTCTTTTTTTATTGGTGATGTTTGACCCACCCCACTATTATGCGGCCACGCCCCCTTTCACAGATAATGACCTGTATGACGTATAGGCTTGTGTGAGGTATCAATGAACTCAGCAGAGACTTCCTTTTTCATTGGTGATGTTTGACCCGCCCCTTCATGATGCGGCCACGCCCCCTTTCACAGATAGTGACCTGTATGACGTGTAGGCTTTTGTGAGGTATCAATGAACTCAGCAGAGAGTTCCTTTTTCATTGGTGATGTTTGACACGCCCTCTTATGATGCGGCCACGCCCCCTTTCACGGATAATGACCTGTATAACGTATAGGCTTGTGTGAGGTATCAATGAACTCAACAGAGAGTTCCTTTTTCATTGGTGATGTTTGACACGCCCTCTTATGATGCGGCCACGCCCCCTTTCACGGATAATGACGTGTATGATATATAGGCTTGTGTGAGGTATCAGTGAACTCAGCAGGGAGTTCACTTTTCATTGGCGACAATTTTCAGGGTACGAGTGACGCGCAAATGCGCGGTCGCAAGGGGAGGCGTCCGCCAGTAACCCCGACTGGCGCGGGTTAGCGAGGGCCCTCCATCGCTGCTTGCAGCTTTAATCGTTCTTGTTACTGCACTCTTAATTCAATAATTATACCTATTCTTTGCAGTCCACTCTTTTATGTATATGCTTATGTTTCTGCTCTAAAAATAAGTAAAGTAAAAATTCATTCATTACGTTACTGTTCATTTTAATGCTCAACGGTTTCATGAGGACATCCTTGTTGCCCATAGATAAGACTCTTGTTATGAAGTATTAACAATACAACTTACCTAATAGACAAACCATCATTACATCTTTTATTTAAGTTTATTTTTGTTCTAAATGGTCTTCATACAGTGACAATATAATAGTGAAAGCAGAGGTAACAGAATTGACATTTAAATAGATCCATTCCTTTATATTCATTATATGCTTGCTAAAGTCATGCAACGTGTACTACAAAAGATAACAAAGTTAAATACTTTTAATATAATTTTATTTTAAAAATGTGCTTGTAGTTCTGCAGGCTCCCCCCCAGGCCGTAGCTAGTCTGATGGGGATAGGGACATGAGGGGGGATTCCAGACTCTCCAGGGGATCCTTCTACGGTTTGATGGCCATAGTCACCCCTAAATGACGGCCCTCTATTCCTCGTTTGTCCCTGAAGAGATGGGTTATACAGGATCTACATCAGGTGGAGGCAGTATAAACAGGATATACATCAGGTGGAGGCAGTATAAACAGGATATACATCAGGTGGAGGCAGTATATACAGTATATACATCAGGTGGAGGCAGTAACAGCAGATACGTTTTAACATTAGCGTTACGCTACTGTTAAAGTTCCCGGCAGACAATCAGCTGATCGCTGTTTTGCTGAGCTAACGCTCACATCGGATTATGTACAACTTGTTAAAATCATACATCTAACACTAAAATCGTCTACAATGGGACGAAAGTTTAACACAAACAACAATAGACTACAACACATGTAACGTTAGCTTAGAACTTATTTGCCAATATGGTTAAACTGCCGCTGTTAGCTAGCTAAGGTTGGCTTGCTAGCACGTCAAATTACGGTACTAATAAACGTTATAATTCGTGGTACAAAAATTATTATCGACTGTAAAATTAACCAAATATACATTTACAAGTGGCTTATATGTATAGCAAAAAGACTCACGTTCAACTTTGTATTGCTCCGTCGGTCTCGCTATCGCGTCTTCGGCCGCCGCTATCAAAAGTTTTTCAATGGTTGTTAGCTCCGCCCCTTCCGCTACGTAGCCAAGATGGCGACCGTTGAGTGTGGAAAGTGTCCATCGATCTACACTTAACTTTGTGACCGGTTTGAGTGCACCATCCGGGTATTTTAAGTGCACTGCATTTGACCGCACTTCGACAATGTGAACGCACTATGTACTCAAATAGTTAGTATTTAGTACAGAAGTGCACGATTTGAGACACAGCCATAGCTTCACCTGTTCATCTTGGCTCAGGAAACGTGCAAGCAATTAAGCCGCATGATCGGATCACACTAAGTCAAGCTGTGCTTTTATACTTATCCTGGATATCTTTATTCAACTTTCGTGTAACAGACCCAAGGACCACAGAAAATACAATAAAAACACAACAACTAAAACAAAAACTCACAGCCAGCTGGACTCCAATCATAACAATAGGTAAAAATACAGGCAACACAGATGATGGCCTGATGACTGAATAATGCCATTCTCTAGAATGCCTTGTGATGTATGAAAAAAGTGTGCAAAAAGGGTTTTTTAACCCAGACACTATTCATGTCCATGTCAGGTTCAGGACACTTAAACTTACTAAATAATGACGGTAAAGACAACAAAGGAGACTCAGACGGTAGTGAGCAGTTTATAGACTTTTGCCGCAAAAGGGAAGAACAGATAAGAGCAACCTTACACCAGCACAGCTCCTAACAATCTTCGAAATCCTCTCTGTAGCTCAGTCTTTTTTATTACACACACACACAAGGATAAGGAATACAGACTTTGGACTGTGGTTATCTATATTATGCTACAAGAATGTCAGTTTCCAAAGTGCAGACAGTTCGAACAATGTGTTCCTTGAGTGCCCTTGGACTGACACTCAGCCACCTAATCTGTTAACCAGCAGAAACTGGACAAGACAGTTGTTAAATGCACACTTAATTAAGCAAGAAAGTCACACTACTTAAGAAACTACTTTAAGAAATAAGAAATTAAAGACTTTATCAAAATGAATTCTCTATCAGTCCAAGGCCCTGCTGAAGGTATAAATTGAAACGTTGGCTTTGATTCATCATACATTAAGTTTATTTAAATATTTAAATAAAATAAATATTTATTTAAACATTTAAGACTTTGAATCATAAATGGTTGAGATGCTTCTTCATAAATTAACTTATGATTGTAACATAAACGAAACAAATGTTAACTCCAAACAAAGTATATACTATAAAATAACGTTATGTGTTAGAGAGCCTGTTTTGTTTAAACATATGTTAGAAAATCTGTTATGCTTGGAACAGCTAGTTTGTATGATGTGAGTTCATATATGGTTTGAATATGTTTTCATTTGATTAGTGTGTCCTTCGATCTTAACCGTTTCTCCACTACATATGGTTGTAATCTTCATACCTAGCATAGGAAACTCAGGCCTGGGTTTCTGTGTGTAAGTCCTGTGTGTACCTTAGTTTCTGTGTATATACATGAGTATGTGTCTCCCACATGAGCTGAAGCAGACAACTGACCTTCGGTGCATTGCACTGCTTCTGCTCAGCACAAATACCCCATCAGCAACCACTCCCACGCTGTAAATTTGACAATGTAACCTGCTTCACTTTTTGAATAAAGAGACTGCTCTCAGGGGAAGATTTTCGAAGTTGCTCAGAAGTGTCAGAGGTGACACAGAGGCTTCCCTTGCTGCAAGAATAATTTTAATTTGTCTCCTGTCTTCTGTTGAGTAGGCCTACTGGAAAGAAAGATTTGGTTAAAGAACACTGGGTAATTATTAGAAATACAAAATAAATGATGTAAACCATGAACAATAGAGGATTCTAATAACAGTAAGAAAGTGCAATAGAGGTAGCTAGTTCTTGCTCTTCCTCATTCTTCATCTACAAAATGTTTTCACATAGGCCATAAGACCACAAAACATTGCCTTTTTCCAATGAGAGAATCTCAGTTGTGAGTACAGATGCTGGGATGTTTGGCGAAGAGAAGTGTCAACATGCAAAACAGTGGCCAGAGTTTTGGCTTTGGGAGTACCCAAGCCGTGGGTGTTGTTTATACCACTCGCTGTTAAAGGACCTTTTCCTTTTGCCTTGCATGGTTCGTGAAAATACCTTAAGTTGAGGATGTGTAGGACCTGCTACTCTGGACTGTGAAATGTCTGTAAATTATAAACAATCGTGATCAGTCTTTACTTCAGTTTTTATGAAGTTTCATTCAAAGTGATTAGTTACAAAGGGAAATTATGGTCAGTATTACAACTTCCATATTAATTAATGGAGATAATTTGTTACCTAAGGTTCGGGAGCAGGGCCACGCCTAAACCAAACCTCTAATCATCAGATAAACCTACATATACCGTGCTGCGCAGCCAGGCTCGTGTCTCTGATTGTTTGACGCAAGAGAGTCAGCGTTTTACGCTCTTAGTCATGGGTCCGGAGCTATGGCTAAACTCACCTGATGTCAACGACGATCTATTCGAAATGCGGAATGTTTCAGTCATGCCGCAGCAGTTGGATCCCGTCATATGTCTCAACGGCGCCGATTGTGGTCCGCGGTCACCATGCCTCGGCTTTGCCCGGATCTCCTCTCCTCCACCGAACGACATCACGAGGCCTTGACGGCCACAACAATCATCACCAGCTCTCTGGCGGGGGTCAGGTGGTGTTTCCCCATGTGCCTGCTCCCTTTGTCTTTCATGTCTCACATGCATCCATTCATCCCTTCATCCCTTCATCCCTTCTACCCTTCCTTCGGCTGTTCCTGGCCAATCGGCTTCTGGTCTCTCCCTTCCAAAGCTGGTCGCACTGCAATTCCAGTGCCGCATCCAGCTGCTCAACCGGACAGTTGGGTTTAGGAAAGCAATAACAGGACTTGGTACAAAAAAGGGAAGGTTGGGTTTAGGAAAAAAACAACAGGATGGTTACGGTTTATGTCCTGCTCAATTGTTCCTCATATTTTCCAAAGTTCTTCTGTTTACTGCAGTTGAAGCAGGCTATGCAAAGTTGCAAAAATGCTCTACTACACTTTTGCTTCCTACTTATCTTATTAGGGGATCCCAGGTCCTTCCAAGGCCAGGGTCAAGGATCAATCACAAATTGAAAGCTGAGAACAAAGTCTTCAGTTTTAATTAGAAAGAGAATATCAGCATTATTGCCAAATATTCTACACAAACACCTGCTGTCATTTATCTGGATGGACTTCATTCTAAGCTGGACTTCAATGCTCAATTAGGTATCAACACCATTTTACCCTTTGGGCTCGTCCGGGATTTGAACCCGGGACCTCTCGCACCCTAAGCGAGTATCATACCCCTAGACCAACGAGCCACGTAAAACTGCTTTTTAGCAATTTTTCATCACGGAAATGCAGCTCCGATCTGTCATTGACTTGAAAGGCAATAGTTAAGTAGTTTTTAACATTGGGTCTTTCTATGGCTCCCCTGCCAGATTCAGCTTTCTAATTACATTGGACAACAGAATACCTTTGACGTAAAATGTTTTACTAAAATTCAAACTTGAATTTTTCCGTCAAAAATGGTTGGGTTTAGTACGTCATTTCTTATTGACTTTACATTGGCATTGTTTTCCGTGGTGGCCACACAGAATTTTCACACATTCTGTGCCACCACCACCACGTAGTGCGTTGTTAACAGTTTGTGACCATTAATTCCGTGAAATGAACACAACCACTTTAAGGTAAGGAAAGGCTTGTGGGTGGGCTTACGTTACCATGACACGCGGGACAACAATGGGACGGTTGGGTTTAGGAAAACCATAAATGGTTGGGTTTAGGAAAGCAATAACGGGACTTGGGACAACAACAGGTTTGAGTTTAGGAAAATAACAACAGGATGGTTTTGGTTGGGCTTAGGAAACGTGACAGACGGGACACGATCACGCTCTACTGGATCTTCTGTTGAACCGTCAAACACCTCAACCAACCTCCCTTTGCGGGTTTTTGGCCTTTCATACTTCCCGCTACCGTAGTGGCTCCTAATGCTACGTCATCTTCTCAGTGACATCACTTTGGCATTGTTTTCCTTGGTGGCCACACAAAATGTTCACGCTTTCCGTGCCACCACCACGTAATGCAGTGTTAGTAGTTTGTGCGACCATGAATTCTGTGAGACCAAGCTGCCCTAGATAAACAAGCACACAGAATTTTCCCACATTCGGTACCACCACCACGTAACATTTTTTAAACAGGCCCCCTTTAACCCTCTGAGCCCGAGACACTCGCCCACGAGTAAAAAGTACCTCTGATTCATAGTTTAATAACTTTTGAACCATACAAGCGATTTACTCACTTTCTGTTTCGTTTAAATCCTGACGTTTTCGGCTTTACGGAGGTCTTTTTCCCGTCTTTCTAGCCTTTACAGGGGATTTTCTATCCAGCCTGGAACTTCAGCCTCTTTGGGCTTTAAATCCATACTGTTATAGCCAAGATTGGTCCACTTTATATCCATAATTCATCGCGTTTTGGCTCACCTCTGCCGCTGAATCGTTGTCTAATCTCTGATCTCCCGCTCTGTGTCTGTCCTGTCTATTTTTCAGGAAGTGCATGCCCATATATGGGAGATAAAGGCACCCCTCTTGTATGGAAGGCCAGAGGGGACAAAAATGCCTATAGACTCTATGGAAGGCCAAATAATGCCCTATTTAGACACATATTTGCTTGTATAACATTGCTGTGGGTGTAATATCAATAAATATGACATTATTATGTTATTATTGGCATAAGTAAATGTCATGAGAGCAAAACGTCTTGACTTTTTGGAAAAATGCATGTATTTTGTCAACTGTATAAGTTACAATGATTATTTCTTCACAGTGTGACTCCCAATACATATGACAAGTGTTTTAGAATGGAAAATGGCTTAGGTTTACTTATATGTCTGTGATTTCAATACATATCTGGAAGATTCATTTATTTATTTATTTATTTATCTTTAAGGCCCTACAACCATTTTTAACATGCAAGTGACCTCACTGCAACCCAAATATTCCAATAACCCAGTTTGTCCTAAAAAAAATGATGTTCATATCTTGACTGTAGACAACAGGGTTGATGTTTTACAAGCTTTTTATTAAATAAATCCAGACGGAAATTAAACTGTAAAAATGGCCTCAGGGCCCAGAGTGTTAAGGTAAGGAAAGGCTTGTGGGTGGCCTTACGTTTCCATGACACGCGGGACAACAACGGGACGGTTGGGTTTAGGAAAGCAATAACAGGACTTGGAACAAAAACTGGAAGGTTGGGTTAAGGAAAAAAACAACAGGATGGTTACGGTTTATGTCCTGCTCATTTGTTCCTCATATTTTTCCCAGTTCTTCTGTTTACTGCAGTTGAAGCAGGCTATGCAAAGTTGCAAAAATGCTCTACTACACTTTGCTTCCTACTTATCT
Source organism: Etheostoma spectabile (assembly GCF_008692095.1). Lineage (NCBI taxonomy): Eukaryota > Metazoa > Chordata > Actinopteri > Perciformes > Percidae > Etheostoma > Etheostoma spectabile. The sequence continues at coordinate 10,915 of NW_022604392.1, forward strand.
TGTTAGGGGATCCCAGGTCCTTCCAAGGCCAGAGTCAAGGATCAATCACAACTTGAAAGCTGAGAACAAAGTCTTCAGTTTTAATTAGAAAGAGAATATCAGCATTATTGTCAAATATTCTACACTAACACATGCACTGCTGTCTTTTATCTGGATGGACTTGATTCTAAGCTGGACTTCAATGCTCAATTAGGTATCAACACCATTTTACACTTTTGGCTCGTCCGGGATTTGAACCCGGGACCTCTCGCACCCTAAGCGAGAATCATACCCTAGACCAACGAGCCACGTCAAACCGCTTTTTAGCAATTTTTCATCACGGAAATGCAGCTCCGATCTGTCATTGACTTGAAAGGCAATGGTTAAGTAGTTTGACATTGGGTCTTTCTATGGCTCCCCTGCCAGATTCAGCTTTCTAATTACATTGGACAACAGAATACCTTTGACGTAAAACGTTTTACTAAATTCAAACTTGAATTTTTCCGTCAAAAATGGTGGGTTTAGTACGTCATTTCTATTGACTTTACATTGTCATTGTTTTCCGTGGTGGCCACGCAGAATTTTCACACATTCTGTGCCACCACCACCACGTAGTGCGTTGTTAACAGTTTGTGACCATTAATTCCGTGAAATGAACACGACCACTTTAAGGTAAGGAAAGGCTTGTGGGTGGGCTTACAATACCATGACACGCGGGACAACAATGGGACGGTTGGGTTTAGGAAAACCATAAACGGTTGGGTTTAGGAAAGCAATAACGGGACTTGGGACAACAGGTTTGAGTTTAGGAAAATAACAACAGGATGGTTTCGGTTGGGCTTAGGAAACGTGACAGGCGGGACACAATCACGCTCTACTGGAACTTCTGTTGACCCGTCAAACACCTCAACCAACCTCAATTTGCGGGTTTTTGGCCTTTCATACTTCTCGCTACCGTAGTGGCTCCTAATGCTACGTCATCTTCTCAGTGACATCACTTTGGCATTGTTTTCCTTGGTGGCCACAAAATTTTCACGCATTCCGTGCCACCACCGCGTAATGCAGTGTTAGTAGTTTGTGCGACCATGAATTCTGTGAGACCAAGCTGCCCTAGATAAACAAGCACACAGAATTTTCCCACATTCGGTACCACCACCACGTAACATTTTTTAAACAGGCCCCCTTTAACCCTCTGAGCCCGAGACACTCGCCCACGAGTAAAAAAGTACCTCTGATTCATAGTTTAATAACTTTTGAACCATACAAGCGATTTACTCACTTTCTGTTTCGTTTAAATCCTGACGTTTTTGGCTTTACGGAGGTCTTTTTCCCGTCTTTCTAACCTCTACAGGGGATTTTCTATCCAGCCTGGAACTTCAGCCTCTTTGGGCTTTAAATCCATACTGTTATAGCCAAGATTGGTCCACTTTATATCCATAATTCATCGCGTTTTGGCTCACCTCTGCCGCTGAATCGTTTGTCTAATCTCTGATCTCCCGCTCTGTGTCTGTCCTGTCTATTTTTCAGGAAGTGCATGCCCATATATGGGAGATAAAGGCACCCCTCTTGTATGGAAGGCCAGAGGGGACAAAAATGCCTATAGACTCTATGGAAGGCCAAAGAATGCCCTATTTAGACACATATTTGCTTGTGTAACATTGCTGTGGGTGTAATATCAATAAAATATGACATTATTATATTATTATTGGCATAAGTAAATGTCATGAGAGCAAAACGTCTTGACTTTTTTGGAAAAAATGCATGTATTTTGTCAACTGTATAAGTTACAATGGTTATTTCTTCACAGTGTGACTTCCAAGACATATGACAAGTGTTTTACAATGGAAAATGGCTTAGGTTTTACTTATATGTCCGTGATTTCAATACATATCTGGAAGATTCATTTATTTATTTATTTATCTTTAAGGCCCTACAACCATTTTTAACATGCAAGTGACCTCACTGCAACCCAAATATTCCAATAACCCAGTTTGTCCTAAAAAAAATGATGTTCATATCTTGACTGTAGACAACAGGGTTGATGTTTTACAAGCTTTTTTATTAAATAAATCCAGACGGAAATTAAACTGTAAAAATGGCCTCAGGGCCCAGAGTGTTAAGGTAAGGAAAGGCTTGTGGGTGGCCTTACGTTTCCATGACACGCGGGACAACAACGGGACGGTTGGGTTTAGGAAAGCAATAACAGGACTTGGGACAAAAACGGGAAGGTTGGGTTTAGGAAAAAAACAACAGGATGGTTACGGTTTATGTCCTCCTCAATTGTTCCTCATATTTTTCCCAGTTCTTCTGTTTACTGCAGTTGAAGCAGGCTATGCAAAGTTGCAAAAATGCTCTACTACACTTTTGCTTCCTACTTATCTTGTTAGGGGATCCCAGGTCCTTCCAAGGCCAGAGTCAAGGATCAATCACAACTTGAAAGCTGAGAACAAAGTCTTCAGTTTTAATTAGAAAGAGAATATCAGCATTATTGTCAAATATTCTACACTAACACATGCACCTGCTGTCTTTTATCTGGATGGACTTGATTCTAAGCTGGACTTCAATGCTCAATTAGGTATCAACACCATTTTACACATTTGGGCTCGTCCGGGATTTGAACCCGGGACCTCTCGCACCCTAAGCGAGAATCATACCCCTAGACCAACGAGCCACGTCAAACCGCTTTTTAGCAATTTTTCATCACGGAAATGCAGCTCCGATCTGTCATGACTTGAAAGGCAATGGTTAAGTAGTTTGACATTGGGTCTTTCTATGGCTCCCCTGCCAGATTCAGCTTTCTAATTACATTGGACAACAGAATACCTTTGACGTAAAACGTTTTACTAAAATTCAAACTTGAATTTTTCCGTCAAAAATGGTTGGGTTTAGTACGTCATTTCTTATTGACTTTACATTGTCATTGTTTTCCGTGGTGGCCACGCAGAATTTTCACACATTCTGTGCCACCACCACCACGTAGTGCGTTGTTAACAGTTTGTGACCATTAATTCCGTGAAATGAACACGACCACTTTAAGGTAAGGAAAGGCTTGTGGGTGGGCTTACAATACCATGACACGCGGGACAACAATGGGACGGTTGGGTTTAGGAAAACCATAAACGGTTGGGTTTAGGAAAGCAATAACGGGACTTGGGACAACAGGTTTGAGTTTAGGAAAATAACAACAGGATGGTTTCGGTTGGGCTTAGGAAACGTGACAGGCGGGACACAATCACGCTCTACTGGAACTTCTGTTGACCCGTCAAACACCTCAACCAACCTCAATTTGCGGGTTTTGGCCTTTCATACTTCTCGCTACCGTAGTGGCTCCTAATGCTACGTCATCTTCTCAGTGACATCACTTTGGCATTGTTTTCCTTGGTGGCCACACAAAATTTTCACGCATTCCGTGCCACCACGCGTAATGCAGTGTTAGTAGTTTGTGCGACCATGAATTCTGTGAGACCAAGCTGCCCTAGATAAACAAGCACACAGAATTTTCCCACATTCGGTACCACCACCACGTAACATTTTTTAAACAGGCCCCCTTTAACCCTCTGAGCCCGAGACACTCGCCCACGAGTAAAAAAGTACCTCTGATTCATAGTTTAATAACTTTTGAAACATACAAGCGATTTACTCACTTTCTGTTTCGTTTAAATCCTGACGTTTTTGGCTTTACGGAGGTCTTTTTCCCGTCTTCTAACCTCTACAGGGGATTTCTATCCAGCCTGGAACTTCAGCCTCTTTGGGCTTTAAATCCATACTGTTATAGCCAAGATTGGTCCACTATATCCATAATTCATCGCGTTTTGGCTCACCTCTGCCGCTGAATCGTTTGTCTAATCTCTGATCTCCCGCTCTGTGTCTGTCCTGTCTATTTTTCAGGAAGTGCATGCCATATATGGGAGATAAAGGCACCCTCTTGTATGGAAGGCCAGAGGGGACAAAAATGCCTATAGACTCTATGGAAGGCCAAAGAATGCCCTATTTAGACACATATTTGCTTGTGTAACATTGCTGTGGGTGTAATATCAATAAAATATGACATTATTATATTATTATTGGCATAAGTAAATGTCATGAGAGCAAAACGTCTTGACTTTTTTGGAAAAAATGCATGTATTTTGTCAACTGTATAAGTTACAATGGTTATTTCTTCACAGTGTGACTTCCAAGACATATGACAAGTGTTTACAATGGAAAATGGCTTAGGTTTTACTTATATGTCCGTGATTTCAATACATATCTGGAAGATTCATTTATTTATTTATTTATCTTAAGGCCTACAACCATTTTAACATGCAAGTGACCTCACTGCAACCCAAATATTCCAATAACCCAGTTTGTCCTAAAAAAAATGATGTTCATATCTTGACTGTAGACAACAGGGTTGTGTTTTACAAGCTTTTTTATTAAATAAATCCAGACGGAAATTAAACTGTAAAAATGGCCTCAGGGCCCAGAGTGTTAAGGTAAGGAAAGGCTTGTGGGTGGCCTTACGTTTCCATGACACGCGGGACAACAACGGGACGGTTGGGTTTAGGAAAGCAATAACAGGACTTGGAACAAAAACTGGAAGGTTGGGTTAAGGAAAAAACAACAGGATGGTTACGGTTATGTCCTGCTCATTTGTTCCTCATATTTTCCCAGTTCTTCTGTTTACTTCAGTTGAAGCAGGCTATGCAAAGTTGCAAAAATGCTCTACTACACTTTTGCTTCCTACTTATCTTGTTAGGGGATCCCAGGTCCTTCCAAGGCCAGAGTCAAGGATCAATCACAACTTGAAAGCTGAGAACAAAGTCTTCAGTTTTAATTAGAAAGAGAATATCAGCATTATTGTCAATATTCTACACTAACACATGCACCTGCTGTCTTTATCTGGATGGACTTGATTCTAAGCTGGACTTCAATGCTCAATTAGGTATCAACACCATTTTACACCTTTGGGCTCGTCCGGGATTTGAACCCGGGACCTCTCGCACCCTAAGCGAGAATCATACCCCTAGACCAACGAGCCACGTCAAACCGCTTTTAGCAATTTTTCATCACGGAAATGCAGCTCCGATCTGTCATTGACTTGAAAGGCAATGGTTAAGTAGTTTGACATTGGGTCTTTCTATGGTTCCCCTGCCAGATTCAGCTTTCTAATTACATTGGACAACAGAATACCTTTGACGTAAAACGTTTTACTAAAATTCAAACTTGAATTTTTCCGTCAAAAATGGTTGGGTTTAGTACGTCATTTCTATTGACTTTACATTGTCATTGTTTTCCGTGGTGGCCACGCAGAATTTTCACACATTCTGTGCCACCACCACCACGTAGTGCGTTGTTAACAGTTTGTGACCATTAATTCCGTGAAATGAACACGACCACTTTAAGGTAAGGAAAGGCTTGTGGGTGGGCTTACAATACCATGACACGCGGGACAACAATGGGACGGTTGGGTTTAGGAAAACCATAAACGGTTGGGTTTAGGAAAGCAATAACGGGACTTGGGACAACAGGTTTGAGTTTAGGAAAATAACAACAGGATGGTTTTGGTTGGGCTTAGGAAACGTGACAGACGGGACACGATCACGCTCTACTGGATCTTCTGTTGACCGTCAAACACCTCAACCAACCTCCCTTTGCGGTTTTTTGGCCTTCATACTTCTCACTACCGTAGTGGCTCCTAATGCTACGTCATCTTCTCAGTGACATCACTTTGGCATTGTTTTCCGTGGTGGCCACACAAATTTTCACGCATTCCGTGCCACCAGCGCGTAATGCGGTGTTAATAGTTTGTGCGACCAGGAATTCTAAGACCAAGCTTCCCTCGATCAACAAGCTCACAGAATTTTCCCACATTTGGTACCACCACCACGTTGTGCGGGTGTTAACATTTTTTACACAGGCCCCCTTTAAGGTAAGGAAAGGCTTGTGGGTGGCCTTACTTTTCCATGACACGCGGACAACAACGGGACGGTTGGGTTTAGGAAAGCAATAACAGGACTTGGAACAAAAACTGGAAGGTTGGGTTAAGGAAAAAAACAACAGGATGGTTACGGTTTATGTCCTGCTCATTTGTTCCTCAATTTTTTCCCAGTTCTTCTGTTTACTTCAGTTGAAGCAGGCTATGCAAAGTTGCAAAAATGCTCTACTACACTTTGCTTCCTACTTATTGTTAGGGGATCCCAGGTCCTTCCAAGGCCAGAGTCAAGGATCAATCACAACTTGAAAGCTGAGAACAAAGTCTTCAGTTTAATTAGAAAGAGAATATCAGCATTATTGTCAAATATTCTACACTAACACATGCACCTGCTGTCTTTTATCTGGATGGACTTGATTCTAAGCTGGACTTCAATGCTCAATTAGGTATCAACACCATTTTACACCTATGGGCTCGTCCGGGATTTGAACCCGGGACCTCTCGCACCCTAAGCGAGAATCATACCCCTAGACCAACGAGCCACGTCAAACCGCTTTTTAGCAATTTTTCATCACGGAAATGCAGCTCCGATCTGTCATTGACTTGAAAGGCAATGGTTAAGTAGTTTGACATTGGGTCTTTCTATGGCTCCCCTGCCAGATTCAGCTTTCTAATTACATTGGACAACAGAATACCTTTGACGTAAAACGTTTTACTAAAATTCAAACTTGAATTTTTCCGTCAAAAATGGTTGGGTTTAGTACGTCATTTCTTATTGACTTTACATTGTCATTGTTTTCCGTGGTGGCCACGCAGAATTTTCACACATTCTGTGCCACCACCACCACGTAGTGCGTTGTTAACAGTTTGTGACCATTAATCCGTGAAATGAACACGACCACTTTAAGGAAGGAAAGGCTTGTGGGTGGGCTTACAATACCATGACACGCGGGACAACAATGACGGTTGGGTTTAGGAAAACCATAAACGGTGGGTTTAGGAAAGCAATAACGGGACTGGGGACAACAGGTTTGAGTTTAGGAAAATAAAAACAGGATGGTTTCGGTTGGGCTTAGGAAACGTGACAGGCGGGACACAATCCGCTCTACTGGAACTTCTGTTGACCCGTCAAACACCCTCAACCAACCTCAATTGCGGGTTTTTGGCCTTTCATACTTCCGCTACCGTAGTGGCTCTAATGCTACGTCATCTTCTCAGTGACATCACTTTGGCATTGTTTTCCTTGGTGGCCACACAAAATCTTCACGCATTCCGTGCCACCACCGCGTAATGCAGTGTAGTAGTTTGTGCGACCATGAATTCTGTGAGACAAGCTGCCCTAGATAAACAAGCACACAGAATTTTCCCACATTCGGTACCACCACCAAGTAACATTTTTTAAACAGGCCCCCTTTAACCCTCTGAGCCCGAGACACTCGCCACGAGTAAAAAAGTACCTCTGATTCATAGTTAATAACTTTTGAACCATACAAGCGATTTACTCACTTTCTGTTTCATTTAAATCCTGACGTTTTCGGCTTTACGGAGGTCTTTCCCGTCTTTCTAGCCTCTACAGGGGATTTTCTATCCAGCCTGGAACTTCAGCCTCTTTGGGCTTAAATCCATACTGTTATAGCCAAGATTGGTCCACTTATATCCATAATTCATCGCGTTTTGGCTCACCTCTGCCGCTGAATCGTTCGTCTAATCTTGATCTCCGCTCTGTGTCTGTCCTGTCTTTTTCAGGAAGTGCATGCCATATATGGGAGATAAAGGCACCCTCTTGTATGGAAGGCAGAGGGGACAAAAATGCCTATAGACTCTATGGAAGGCCAAATAATGCCCTATTTAGACACATATTTGCTTGTATAACATTGCTGTGGGTGTAATATCAATAATATGACATTATTATGTTATTATTGGCATAAGTAAATGTCATGAGAGCAAAACGTTGACTTTTTTGGAAAAAAATGCATGTATTTTGTCAACTGTATAAGGTACAATGATATTTCTCACAGTGTGACTCCCAATAACATATGACAAGTGTTTTAGAATGGAAAATGGCTTAGGTTTTACTTATATGTCTGTGATTTCAATACATATCTGGAAGATTCATTTATTTATTTATTTATTATTTATCTTTAAGGCCCTCAACCATTTTTAACATGCAAGTGACCTCACTGCAACCCAAAATTCCAACCCAGGTGTCCTAAAAAAAATGGTTCATATCTTGACTGTAGACAACAGGGTTGATGTTTTACAAGCTTTTTTATTAATAAATCCAGACGGAAATTAAACTGTAAAAATGGCCTCAGGGCCCAGAGTGTTAAGGTAAGGAAAGGCTTGTGGGTGGCCTTACGTTTCCATGACAGCGGGAAAACAACGGGACGGTTGGGTTTAGGAAAGCAATAACAGGACTGGAACAAAAACTGGAAGGTTGGGTTAAGGAAAAAAAAACAACAGGATGGTTACGGTTTATGTCCTGCTCATTGTTCCTCATATTTTTCCCAGTCTTCTGTTTACTTCAGTTTGAAGCAGGCTATGCAAAGTTGCAAAATGCTCTACTACACTTTTGCTTCCTACTTATCTTGTTAGGGGATCCCAGGTCCTTCCAAGGCCAGAGTCAAGGATCAATCACAACTTGAAAGCTGAGAACAAAGTCTTCAGTTTAATTAGAAAGAGAATATCAGCATTATGTCAAAATTCTACACTAACACATGCACCTGCTGTCTTTTATCTGGATGGATTTGATTCTAAGCTGGACTTCAATGCTCATTAGGTATCAACACCATTTTACACATTTGGGCTCGTCGGGATTTGAACCCGGACCTCTCGCACCCTAAGCGAGAATCATACCCCTAGACCAACGAGCACGTCAAACCGCTTTTTAGCAATTTTTCATCACGGAAATGCAGCTCCGATCTGTCATTGACTTGAAAGGCAATGGTTAAGTAGTTTGACATTGGGTCTTTCTATGGCTCCCTGCCATATTCAGCTTTCTAATTACATTGGACAACAGAATACCTTTGACGTAAAAACGTTTTACTAAAATTCAAACTTGAATTTTCCGTCAAAAATGGTTGGGTTTAGTACGTCATTTCTTATTGACTTTACATTGTCATTGTTTTCCGTGGTGGCCACGCAGAATTTTCACACATTCTGTGCCACCACCACCACGTAGTGCGTTGTTAACAGTTTGTGACCATTAATTCCGTGAAATGAACACGACCACTTTAAGGTAAGGAAAGGCTGGGGGGTGGGCTACAATACCATGACACGCGGGAAACAATGGGACGGTTGGGTTTAGGAAAACCAAACGGTTGGGTTTAGAAAAGCAATAACGGGACTGGGACAACAGGTTGAGGTTAGAAAATAACAACAGGATGTTTCGGTGGGCTTAGGAAAGTGACAGGCGGGACACAATCAACGCTCTACTGAACTTCTGTTGACCCGTCAAACACCTCAACCAACCTCAATTTGCGGGTTTTTGGCCTTTCATACTTCTCGCTACCGTAGTGGCTCCTAATGCTACGTCATCTTCTCAGTGACATCACTTTGGCATGTTTCCTTGGTGGCCACACAAAATTTTCACGCATTCCGTGCCACCACAGCGTAATGCAGTGTTAGTAGTTTGTGCGACCATGAATTCTGTGAGACAAGCTGCCCTAGATAAACAAGCACCACAGAATTTTCCCACATTCGGTACCACCACCACGTAACATTTTTTAAACAGGCCCCCTTTAACCCTCTGAGCCCGAGACACTCGCCCACGAGTAAAAAAGTACCTCTGATTCATAGTTTAATAACTTTGAACCATACAAGCGATTTACTCACTTTCTGTTTCGTTTAAATCCTGACGTTTGGCTTACGGAGGTCTTTTCCCGTCTTTCTAACCTCTACAGGGGATTTTCTATCCAGCCTGGAACTTCAGCCTCTTTGGGCTTTAAATCCATACTGTTATAGCCAAGATTGGTCCACTTATATCCATAATTCATCGCGTTTTGGCTCACCTCTGCCGCTGAATCGTTTGTCTAATCTCTGATCTCCCGCTCTGTGTCTGTCCTGTCTATTTTTCAGGAAGTGCATGCCAATATGGGAGATAAAGGCACCCTCTTGTATGGAAGGCCGAGGGGACAAAAATGCTATAGACTCTATGGAAGGCCAAGAATGCCTATTTAGACACATATTTGCTTGTGTAACATGCTGGGGGTGTAATATCAATAAAATATGACATATTATTATTATTATTGGCATAAGTAAATGTCATGAGAGCAAAACGTCTGACTTTTTTGGAAAAAAATGCATGTATTTTGTCAACTGTATAAGTACAATGGTTATTTCTGCACAGTGTGACTTCCAAGACATATGACAAGTGTTTTACAATGGAAAATGGCTTAGGTTTTATTATATGTCCGTGATTTCACTACATATCTGGAAGATTCAATTATTTATTTATTTATCTTAAGGCCTACAACCATTTTAACATGCAAGTGACCTCACTGCAACCCAATATTCCAATAACCCAGTTGTCCTAAAAAAAATGATGTTCATATCTGACTGTAGAACCAGGGTGAGGTTTACAAGCTTTTTATAAATAAATCCAGACGGAAATTAAACTGTAAAAATGGCCTCAGGGGCAGAGTGTTAAGTAAGGAAAGGCTTGTGGGTGGCCTTACGTTTCCATGACACGCGGGACAACAACGGGACGGTTGGGTTTAGGAAAGCAATAACAGGACTTGGAACAAAAACTGGAAGGTTTGGTAAGAAAAAAAACAACAGGATGGTTACGGTTTATGTCTGCTCATTTGTTCCTCTTTTTCCCAGTTCTTCTGTTTACTTCAGTTGAAGCAGGCTATGCAAAGTTGCAAAAATGCTCTACTACACTTTTGCTCCTACGTATTGTTAGGGGATTCCAGGTCCTTCCAAGGCAGAGTCAAGGATCAATTCACAACTTTAAAGCTGAGAACAAAGTCTTCAGTTTTAAGAAAGAGAATATCAGCATTATTGTCAAATATTCTACACTAAACATGCACTGCTGTCTTTTATCTGGATGGACTTGATTCTAAGCTGGACTTCAATGCTCAATTAGGTCAACACCCATTTTACACTTTGGGCTCGTCCGGGATTGGAACCGGGACCTCTCGCACCCTAAGCGAGAATCATACCCCTAGACCAACGAGCCACGTCAAACGCTTTTAGCAATTTTCATCACGGAAATGCAGCTCCGATCTGTCATTGACTTGAAAGGCAATGGTTAAGTAGTTTGACATTGGGTCTTTCTATGGTTCCCTGCCAGATTCAGCTTTCAATTACATTGGACAACAGAATACCTTTGACGTAAAAACGTTTTACTAAAATTCAAACTGAATTTTTCCGTCAAAAATGGTTGGGTTTAGTACGTCATTCGTATTGACTGTTACATTGTCATTGTTTTCCGTGGTGGCCCACGCAGATTTTCACAAATTCTGTGCCACCACCACAACGTAGTGCGTTGTTAACAGTTTGGACCAATTAATTCCGTGAAATGAACACGACCACTTTAAGGTAAGGAAAGGCTTGTGGGTGGGCTTACAATACCATGACACGCGGGACAACAATGGGACGGTTGGTTTAGGAAAACCATAAACGGTTGGGTTTAGGAAAGCAATAACGGGACTTGGGACAACAGGTTTGAGTTTAGGAAAATAACAACAGGATGGTTTTGGTGGCTTAGGAAACGTGACAGACGGGACACGATCACGCTCTACTGGATCTTCTGGTGACCCGTCAAACACCTCAACAACCTCCCTTTGCGGTTTTTTTTGGCCTTTCATACTTCTCACTACCGTAGTGGCTCCTAATGCTACGTCTCTTCTCAGTGACAGCACTTTGGCATTGTTTCCGTGGTGGCCACACAAAATTTTCACGCATTCCGTGCCACCAGCGCGTAATGCGGTGTTAATGTTTGTGCGACCAGGAATCTATGAAGACCAAGCTTCCTCGATCAACAAGCTCACAGAATTCCCACATTTGGTACCACCACAACGTGTGCGGTGTTAACATTTTTACACAGGCCCCCTTTAAGGTAAGGAAAGGCTGGTGGGTGGCCTTACTTTTCCATGACACGCGGAACAACAACGGGACGGTTGGGTTTAGGCAAGCAATAACAGGACTTGGAACAAAAAACTGGAAGGTTGGGTTAAGGAAAAAAAACAAACAGGATGGTTACGGTTGATGTCCTGCTCATTTGTTCCTCATATTTTTCCCAGTTCTTCTGTTTACTTCAGTTGAAGCAGGCTATGCAAAGTTGCAAAAATGCTCTACTACACCTTTTTGCTTCCTACTTATTCTTGTTAGGGGATCCCAGGTCTTCCAGGCCAGAGTCAAGGATCAATCACAACTTGAAAAGCTGAGAACAAATCTTCAGTTTTAATTAGAAAGAGAATATCAGCATTATTGTCAAATATTCTACACTAACACAGCACCTGCTGTCTTTTATCTGGATGGACTTGATTCTAAGCTGGACTTCAATGCTCAATTAGGTATCAACACCATTTTACACCTATGGGCTCGTCCGGGATTTGAACCCGGGACCGCTCGCACCCTAAGCGAGAATCATACCCTAGACAACGAGCCACGGCAAACCGCTTTTAGCAATTGTTCATCACGGAAATGCAGCTCGATCTGTCATTGACTTGAAAGGCAATGGTTAAGTAGTTTGACATTGGGTAGTTTCTATGGCTCCCTGCCAGATTCAGCTTTCTAATTACATGGACAACAGAATACCTTTGAAGTAAAACGTTTTACTAAAATTCAAACTTGATTTTCCGTCAAAAAGGTTGGTTTAGTACGTCATTTCTTATTGACTTTACATTGTCATTGGTTTCCGTGGTGGCCACGCAGAATTTTCACACATTCTGTGCACCACCACCACGTAGTGCGTTGTTAACAGTTGTGACCATTAATTCCGTGAAATTAACACGACCACTTTAAGTAAGGAAAGGGCTGTGGGTGGGCTTACAATACCATGACACGCGGACAACAATGGGCGGTTGGGTTTAGGAAACCATAAACGGTGGGTTTAGGAAAGCAATAACGGGACTTGGGACAACAGGTTTGAGTTTAGGAAAATAACAACAGAGATGGTTTCGGTTGGGCTTAGGAAACGTGACAGCGCGGGACACAATCACGCTCTACTGGAACTTATGTTGACCCGTCAAACACCTCAACCAACCTCATTTGCGGGTTTTTGGCCTTTCATACTTCTCGCTACCGTAGTGGCTCCTAATGCTACGTCATCTTCTCAGTGACATCACTTTGGCATTGTTTTCTTGGTGGCCACACAAAACTCTTCACGCATTCCGTGCCACCACACCGCGTAATGCAGTGTTAGTAGTTGTGCGACCATGAATTCTGTGAGACAAGCTGCCTTAGATAAACAAGCACACAGAATTTTCCCACATTCGGTACCACCACCACGTAAATTTTTAAACAGGGCCCCCTTTAACCCTTGAGCCCGAGGACACTCGCCCACGAGTAAAAAACCCTCTGATTCATAGTTTATGAACTTGAAAACCATACAGCGATTTACTCACTTTCTGTTTCATTTAAATCCTGACGTTTCGGCTTTACGGAGGGTCTTTTCCCGTCTTTCTAGCCTCTACAGGGGATTTTCTATCCAGCCTGGAACTTCAGCCTTTTGGGCTTTAAATCCATCTGTTATAGCAAGATGGGTCCACTTTATATCCATAATTCATCGCGTTTGGCTCACCCTCTGCCGCTGAATCGTTAGTCTAATCTCTGATCTCCCGCTCTGTGTCTGTCCTGTCTATTTTTCAGGAAGTGCATGCCCATAATGGGAGATAAAGGCACCCCTCTTGTATGGAAGGCCAGAGGGGACAAAATGCCTATAGACTCTATGGAAGGGCCAAATACTGCCCTATTTAGACACATTTTGCTTGTATAACATGCTGGGGTGTAATATCCATAAATATGACATTATATGTTATATTGGCATAAGTAAATGTCATGAGAGCAAACGTCTTGACTTTTTTGGAAAAAATGCATGTATTTGTCAACTGTATAGTTACAATGATTATTTCTTCACAGTGTGACTACCAATACATATGACAAGTGTTTTAGAATGGAAAATGGTTAGGTTTTACTTATATGTCTGTGATTCAATACATATCTGGAAGATTCATTTATTCTTATTTATTTATTATTTTAAGGCCCTACAACCATTTTTAACATGCAAGGGACTCACTGCAACCCAAATATTCCAATAACCCAGTTTGTCCTAAAAAAAATGATGTTCATATTCTTGACTGTAGCCACAGGGTGATGTTTTACAAGCTTTTTTATTAAATAAATCAGACGGAAATTAAACTGTAAAAAATGGCCTCAGGGCCCAGAGTGTTAAGGTAAGGAAAGGTTGTGGGTGGCTTACGTTTCCATGACAGACAACAACGGGACGGTGGGTTTAGGAAAGACAACAGGACTTGGAACAAAAACTGGAAGGTTGGGTTAAGGAAAAAAACACAACAGGATGGTTACGGTTTATGTCCTGCTCATTTGTTCCTCATATTTTCCCAGTTCTTCGTTTACTTCAGTTGAGCAGGCTATGCAAATTGCAAAAATGCTCTACTACACTTTGCTTCCTACTTATCTTGTTAGGGGATCCCAGGTCCTTCCAGGCCAGAGTCAAGGATCAATCACAACTGAAAGCTGAGAACAAATCTTCAGTTTTAATTAGAAAGAGAATATCAGCATATTGTCAAATATTCTACACTAACACATGCCCTGCTGTCTTTTATCTGGATGGACTGATTCTAAGCTGGACTTCAATGCTCAATTAGGTATCAACCCATTTACACATGTGGCTCGTCCGGGATTTGAACCCGGGGACCTCTCGCACCCTAAGCGAGAATCATACCCCTAGACCAACGAGCCACGTCAAAACCGCTTTTAGCAATTTCATCACGAAATGCAGCTCCGATCTGTCATTGACTGAAAGGCAATGGTTAAGTAGTTTGAACATTGGGTCTTTCTATGGTCCCTGCCAGATTCAGCTTTTAATGACATTGGACAACAGAATTCCTTTGACGTAAAACGTTTACTAAAATTCAAACTTGAATTTTTCCGTCAAAATGGTTGGGTTAGTAGTCATTCTTATTGACTTTACATTGTCATTGTTTTCCGTGGTGGCCACGCAGAATTTTCACACATTCTGTGCCACCACCACAACGTAGTGCGTTGTTAACAGTTTGTGACATTAATTCCGTGAAATGAACACGACCACTTTAAGGTAAGGAAAAAGGCTGTGGGTGGGCTTACTACCAGACAGCGGGGGACAACAATGGGACGGTGGGTTTAGGAAAACCATAAACGGTGGGGTTTAGGAAAGCAATAACGGGACGGGACAACAGGTTTGAGTTTAGGAAAATAAACAACAGGATGGTTTCGGTTGGGCTTAGGAAACGTGACAGGCGGGACACAATCACGCTCTACTGGAAATTCTGTTGACCCGTCAAAACCCCCAACCAACCTCAAATTGTGGGTTTTTTGGCCTTTCATACTTCTCGCTACCGTAGTGGCTCCTAATGCTACGTCATCAGAGAGTATAAGATACACCTTTCGTCAAACTCATTTGTGACAGCTGACCTTTGACCTAATTAGCATATGAATGGCCCCGCCCC
>NW_022604393.1:0-34636 GCF_008692095.1 Etheostoma spectabile
CAGGCTCGTGTCTCTGATTGTTTGACGCAAGAGAGTCAGCGTTACGCTCTTAGTCATGGGTCGGCAGCTATGGATAAACTCACCTGATGTCAACGACGATCTATTCGAAATGCGGAATGTTTCAGTCATGCCGCAGCAGTTGGATCCCGTCATATGTCTCACGGCGCCGATTGTGGTCCGCGGTCACCATGCCTCGGCTTTGCCCGGATCTCCTCTCCTCCACCGAAGACATCACGAGGCCTTGACGGCCACAACAATCATCACCAGCTCTCTGGGGGGGGTCAGGTGGTGTTTCCCCATGTGCCTGCTCCCTTTGTCTTTCATGTCTCACATGCATCCATTCATCCCTTCATCCCCTTCACCTTCTACCCTTCCTTCGGCTGTTCCTGGCCAATCGGCTTCTGGTCTCTCCCTTCCAAAGCTGGTCGCACTGCAATCCAGTGCCGAATCAAGACTTCTGCTCAACGCCGGACAGTTGGTTTAGGAAAGCAATAGGACTTGGTACAAAAAGAAGGAAGGTGGGGTTTAGGAAAAAACAACAGGATGGTTTAGCGTTTATAGTCCTGCTCAATGTTCCTCCTATTTCCAAAGTTCTTCTGTTTACTGCAGTTGAAGCAGGCTATGCAAAGTTGCAAAAATGCTCTACTACACTTTGCTTCTAGCCCTACTATTTTAGGGGATCCCAGGTCCTTCCAAGGCCAGGGTCAAGGATCAATCACAAATTGAAAGCTGAGAACAAAGTCTTCAGTTTTAATTAGAAAGAGAATATCAGCATTATTGCCAAATATTCTACAAAAACACCTGCTGTCATTTATCTGGATGGACTTCATTCTAAGCTGGACTTCAATGCTCAATTAGGTATCAACACCATTTACCCTTTGGGCTCGTCGGGATTTGAACCGGGACCCTCGCACCCTAAGCGAGGTATCATACCCCTTAGACAACGAGCCACGTAAAACTGCTTTTTAGCAATTTTCATCACGGAAATGCAGCTCGATCTGTCATTGACTTGAAAGGCAATAGTTAAGTAGTTTTTAACATTGGGTCTTCTATGGCTCCCTGCCAGATTCAGCTTTCTAATTACATTGGACAACAGATACCTTTGACGTAAACGTTTCTACTAAATTCAACTTGAATTTTTCCGTCAAAAATGGTTGGGTTTAGTACGTCATTTCTTATTGACTTTACATGGCATTGTTTTGTGGTGGTGGCCACACAGAATTTTCACACATTCTGTGCCACCACCACCATCGTAGTGCGTTGTTAACAGTTTTGTGACCATTAATTACGTGAAATGAACACGACCACTATTAAGTAGAAAGGCTTGTGGGTGGGCTTACGTTACCATGACACGCGGGACAACAATGGGACGGTTGGGTGTTAGGAAAACCATAAATGTTAGGTTTAGGAAAGCATATAACGGACTTGGGACAACACCAGGTTTGAGTTTAGGAAAATAACAACAGGATAGGTTTTGGTTGGGCTTAGGAAACGTGACAGACGGGACACGATCACGCTCTACTGGATCTTCTGTTGAACCGTCAACACCCTCAACCAACCTCCCTTTGAGGGTTTTTGGCCTTTCATACTTCCCGCTACGTAGTGGCTCTAATGCTACGTCATTCTTCTCAGTGACATCACTTTGGCATTGTTTTCCTTGGTGCCACACAAAATGTTCCGCTTTCCGTGCCACCACACGTAATGCAGTGTTAGTAGTTTGTGCGACCATGAATTCTGTGAGACCAAGCTGCCTAGATAACAAGCACACAGAATTTTCCACATTCGGTACCACCACCACGTACATTTTTTAAACAGGCCCCTTTAACCCTCTGAGCCCGGAGACACTCGCCCACGAGTAAAAAAGTACCTCTGATTCATAGTTTAATAACTTTTGAACCATACAAGCGATTTACTCACTTTCTGTTTCGTTTTAAATCCTGACGTTTTCGGCTTTACGGAGGTCTTTTCCCGTCTTTCTAGCCTTTACAGGGGTTTTTCTATCCAGCCTGGAACTTCAGCTCTGGGCTTTAAATTCATATGTTATAGCCAAGATTGTCCACTTTATCTCCATAATTCATCGCGTTTGGCTCACCTCTGCCGCTGAATCGTTCGTCTAATCTCTGATCTCCCGCTCTGGTCTGTCCGTCTATTTTTCAGGAAGTGCATGCCCATATATGGGAGATAAAGGCACCCCTCTTGTATGGAAGGCCAGAGGGGACAAAAAGCCTATAGACTCTATGGAAGGCCAAATAATGCCCTATTAGACACATATTTGCTTGTATAACATTGCTGGGGTGTAATATCAATAAATATGACATTATTATGTTATTTTGGCATAAGTAAATGTCATGAGAGCAAAACGTCTGACTTTTTTGGAAAAAAATGCATGTATTTGTTCAACTGTATAAGTTACAATGATTATTTCTTCACAGTGTGACTCCCATACATATGACAAGTGTTTTAGAATGGAAAATGCTTAGGTTTTACTTATATGTCTGTGATTTCAATACATATCTGGAAGATTCATTTATTTATTATTTATTTATTTATCTTTAGGCCCTACAACCATTTTTAACATGCAGTGACCTCACTGCAACCCAAATATTCCAATAACCAGTTTGTCCTAAAAAAAATGATGTTCATATATTGACTGTAGACAACAGGGTTGATGTTTTACAAGCTTTTTATTAAATTAATCCAGACGGAAATTAAACTGTAAAAATGGCCTCAGGGCCCAGAGTGTTAAGGTAAGGAAAGGCTTGTGGGTGGCCTTACGTTTCCATGACAGCGGGACAACAACGGGACGGTTGGGTTTAGGAAAGCAATAACAGGACTTGGAAACAAAACTGGAAGGTGGGTTAAGGAAAAAAAACAACAGGATGGTTACGGTTTATGTCATGCTCATTTGTTCCTCATATTTTTCCCAGTTCTTCTGTTTACTTAGTGAAGCAGGCTATGCAAAGTTGCAAAAATGCTCTACTACACTTTGCTTCCTACTTATCTTGTTAGGGATCCCAGGTCCTTCCAAGGCAGAGTCAAGGATCAATCACAACTTGAAAGCTGAGAACAAAGTCTTCAGTTTTAATTAGAAAGAGAATATCAGCATTATTGTCAAAATTCTACACTAACACATGCACCGCTGTCTTTTATCTGGATGGATTTGATTCTAAGCTGGACTTCAATGCTCAATTAGGTATCAACACCATTTTACACCTTGGGCTCGTCCGGGATTTGAACCCGGGACCTCTCGCACCCTAAGCGAGAATCATACCCTAGACCAACGAGCCACGTCAAACCGCTTTTAGCAATTTTCATCACGGAAATGCAGCTCCGATCTGTCATTGACTTGAAAGGCAATGGTTAAGTAGTTTGACATTGGGTCTTTCTATGGCTCCCCTGCCAGATTCAGCTTTCTAATTACATTGGACAACAGAATACCTTTGACGTAAAACGTTTTACTAAAATTCAAACTTGAATTTTCCGTCAAAAATGGTTGGGTTAGTACGTCATTTTTATTGACTTTACATTGTCATGTTTTTTCCGTGGTGGCCACGCAGAATTTTCACACATTCTGTGCCACCACCACCACGTAGTGCGTTGTTAACAGTTTGTGACCATTAATTCCGTGAAATGAACACGACCACTTAAGGTAAGGAAAGGCTTGTGGGTGGGCTTACAATACCATGACACGCGGGACAACAATGGGACGGTTGGGTTTAGGAAAACCATAAACGGTTGGGTTTAGGAAAGCAATAACGGGACTTGGGACAACAGGTTTGAGTTTAGGAAAATAACAACAGGATGGTTCGGTTGGGCTTAGGAAACGTGACAGGCGGGACACAATCACGCTCTACTGGAACTTCTGTGACCCGTCAAACACCTCAACCAACCTCAATTTGCGGGTTTTTGGCCTTTCATACTTCCCGCTACCGTAGTGGCTCCTAATGCTACGTCATCTTCTCAGTGACATCACTTTGGCATGTTTTCCTTGGTGGCCACACAAAATTTTCACGCATTCCGTGCCACCACCGCGTAATGCAGTGTTAGTAGTTTGTGCGACCATGAATTCTGTGAGACCAAGCTGCCCTAGATAAACAAGCACACAGAATTTTCCCACATTCGGTACCACCACCACGTAACATTTTTAAACAGGCCCCCTTTAACCCTCTGAGCCCGAGACACTCGCCCACGAGTAAAAAAGTACCTCTGATTCATAGTTTAATAACTTTTGAACCATACAAGCGATTTACTCACTTTCTGTTTCGTTTAAATCCTGACGTTTTCGGCTTTACGGAGGTCTTTTTCCCGTCTTTCTAGCCTCTACAGGGGATTTTCTATCCAGCCTGGAACTTCAGCCTCTTTGGGCTTTAAATCCATACTGTTATAGCCAAGATTGGTCCACTTTATATCCATAATTCATCGCGTTTGGCTCACCTCTGCCGCTGAATCGTTTGTCTAATCTCTGATCTCCCGCTCTGTGTCTGTCCTGTCTATTTTTCAGGAAGTGCATGCCCATATATGGGAGATAAAGGCACCCCTCTTGTATGGAAGGCCAGAGGGGACAAAATGCCTATAGACTCTATGGAAGGCCAAATAATGCCCTATTTAGACACATATTTGCTTGTGTAACATTGCTGTGGGTGTATATCAATAAAAATATGACATTATTATGTTATTATTGCATAAGTAAATGTCATGAGAGCAAAACGTCTTGACTTTTTTGGAAAAAATGCATGTATTTTGTCAACTGTATAAGTACAATGATTATTTCTTCACAGTGTGACTTCCAAGACATATGACAAGTGTTTTAGAATGGAAAATGGCTTAGGTTTTACTTATATGTCCGTGATTTCAATACATATCTGGAAGATTCATTTATTTATTTATTTATCTTTAAGGCCCTACAACCATTTTTACATGCAAGTGACCTCACTGCAACCCAAATATTCCAATAACCCAGTTTGTCCTAAAAAAATGATGTTCATATCTTGACTGTAGACAACAGGGTTGATGTTTACAAGCTTTTTTATTAAATAATCCAGACGGAAATTAAACTGTAAAAATGGCCTCAGGGCCCAGAGTGTTAAGGTAAGGAAAGGCTTGTGGGTGGCCTTACGTTTCCATGACACGCGGGACAACAACGGGACGGTTGGGTTTAGGAAAGCAATAACAGGACTTGGAACAAAAACTGGAAGGTTGGGTTAAGGAAAAAAACAACAGGATGGTTACGGTTTATGTCCTGCTCATTTGTTCCTCATATTTTTCCCAGTTCTTCTGTTTACTTCAGTTGAAGCAGGCTATGCAAAGTTGCAAAAATGCTCTACTACACTTTTGCTTCCTACTTATCTTGTTAGGGGATCCCAGGTCCTTCCAAGGCCAGAGTCAAGGATCAATCACAACTTGAAAGCTGAGAACAAAGTCTTCAGTTTTAATTAGAAAGAGAATATCAGCATTATTGTCAAATATTCTACACTAACACATGCACCTGCTGTCTTTTATCTGGATGGACTTGATTCTAAGCTGGACTTCAATGCTCAATTAGGTATCAACACCATTTTACACCTTTGGGCTCGTCCGGGATTTGAACCCGGGACCTCTCGCACCCTAAGCGAGAATCATACCCCTAGACCAACGAGCCACGTCAAACCGCTTTTTAGCAATTTTTCATCACGGAAATGCAGCTCCGATCTGTCATTGACTTGAAAGGCAATGGTTAAGTAGTTTGACATTGGGTCTTTCTATGGCTCCCCTGCCAGATTCAGCTTTCTAATTACATTGGACAACAGAATACCTTTGACGTAAAACGTTTTACTAAAATTCAAACTTGAATTTTTCCGTCAAAAATGGTTGGGTTTAGTACGTCATTTCTTATTGACTTTACATTGTCATTGTTTTCCGTGGTGGCCACGCAGAATTTTCACACATTCTGTGCCACCACCACCACGTAGTGCGTTGTTAACAGTTTGTGACCATTAATTCCGTGAAATGAACACGACCACTTTAAGGTAAGGAAAGGCTTGTGGGTGGGCTTACAATACCATGACACGCGGGACAACAATGGGACGGTTGGGTTTAGGAAAACCATAAACGGTTGGGTTTAGGAAAGCAATAACGGGACTTGGGACAACAGGTTTGAGTTTAGGAAAATAACAACAGGATGGTTCGGTTGGGCTTAGGAAACGTGACAGGCGGGACACAATCACGCTCTACTGGAACTTCTGTTGACCCGTCAAACACCTCAACCAACCTCAATTTGCGGGTTTTTGGCCTTTCATACTTCTCGCTACCGTAGTGGCTCCTAATGCTACGTCATCTTCTCAGTGACATCACTTTGGCATTGTTTTCCTTGGTGGCCACACAAAATTTCACGCATTCCGTGCCACCACCGCGTAATGCAGTGTTAGTAGTTTGTGCGACCATGAATTCTGTGAGACCAAGCTGCCCTAGATAAACAAGCACACAGAATTTTCCCACATTCGGTACCACCACCACGTAACATTTTTTAAACAGGCCCCCTTTAACCCTCTGAGCCCGAGACACTCGCCCACGAGTAAAAAAGTACCTCTGATTCATAGTTTAATAACTTTTGAACCATACAAGCGATTTACTCACTTTCTGTTTCGTTTAAATCCTGACGTTTTCGGCTTTACGGAGGTCTTTTCCCGTCTTTCTAGCCTCTACAGGGGATTTTCTATCCAGCCTGGAACTTCAGCCTCTTTGGGCTTTAAATCCATACTGTTATAGCCAAGATTGGTCCACTTTATATCCATAATTCATCGCGTTTTGGCTCACCTCTGCCGCTGAATCGTTGTCTAATCTCTGATCTCCCGCTCTGTGTCTGTCCTGTCTATTTTTCAGGAAGTGCATGCCCATATATGGGAGATAAAGGCACCCCTCTTGTATGGAAGGCCAGAGGGGACAAAAATGCCTATAGACTCTATGGAAGGCCAAATAATGCCCTATTTAGACACATATTTGCTTGTGTAACATTGCTGTGGGTGTAATATCAATAAAATATGACATTATTATGTTATTATTGGCATAAGTAAATGTCATGAGAGCAAAACGTCTTGACTTTTTGGAAAAAATGCATGTATTTTGTCAACTGTATAAGTTACAATGGTTATTTCTTCACAGTGTGACTTCCAAGACATATGACAAGTGTTTTACAATGGAAAATGGCTTAGGTTTTACTTATATGTCCGTGATTTCAATACATATCTGGAAGATTCATTTATTTATTTATTTATCTTTAAGGCCCTACAACCATTTTAACATGCAAGTGACCTCACTGCAACCCAAATATTCCAATAACCCAGTTTGTCCTAAAAAAAATGATGTTCATATCTTGACTGTAGACAACAGGGTTGATGTTTTACAAGCTTTTTTATTAAATAAATCCAGACGGAAATTAAACTGTAAAAATGGCCTCAGGGCCCAGAGTGTTAAGGTAAGGAAAGGCTTGTGGGTGGCCTTACGTTTCCATGACACGCGGGACAACAACGGGACGGTTGGGTTAGGAAAGCAATAACAGGACTTGGAACAAAAAACTGGAAGGTTGGGTTAAGGAAAAAAACAACAGGATGGTTACGGTTTATGTCCTGCTCATTTGTTCCTCATATTTTTCCCAGTTCTTCTGTTTACTTCAGTTGAAGCAGGCTATGCAAAGTTGCAAAAATGCTCTACTACACTTTTGCTTCCTACTTATCTTGTTAGGGGATCCCAGGTCCTTCCAAGGCCAGAGTCAAGGATCAATCACAACTTGAAAGCTGAGAACAAAGTCTTCAGTTTTAATTAGAAAGAGAATATCAGCATTATTGTCAAATATTCTACACTAACACATGCACCTGCTGTCTTTATCTGGATGGACTTGATTCTAAGCTGGACTTCAATGCTCAATTAGGTATCAACACCATTTTACACCTTTGGGCTCGTCCGGGATTTGAACCCGGGACCTCTCGCACCCTAAGCGAGAATCATACCCCTAGACCAACGAGCCACGTCAAACCGCTTTTTAGCAATTTTTCATCACGGAAATGCAGCTCCGATCTGTCATTGACTTGAAAGGCAATGGTTAAGTAGTTTGACATTGGGTCTTTCTATGGTTCCCCTGCCAGATTCAGCTTTCTAATTACATTGGACAACAGAATACCTTTGACGTAAAACGTTTTACTAAAATTCAAACTTGAATTTTTCCGTCAAAAATGGTTGGGTTTAGTACGTCATTTCTTATTGACTTTACATTGTCATTGTTTTCCGTGGTGGCCACGCAGAATTTTCACACATTCTGTGCCACCACCACCACGTAGTGCGTTGTTAACAGTTTGTGACCATTAATTCCGTGAAATGAACACGACCACTTTAAGGTAAGGAAAGGCTTGTGGGTGGGCTTACAATACCATGACACGCGGGACAACAATGGGACGGTTGGGTTTAGGAAAACCATAAACGGTTGGGTTTAGGAAAGCAATAACGGGACTTGGGACAACAACAGGTTTGAGTTTAGGAAAATAACAACAGGATGGTTTTGGTTGGGCTTAGGAAACGTGACAGACGGGACACGATCACGCTCTACTGGATCTTCTGTTGACCCGTCAAACACCTCAACCAACCTCCCTTTGCGGTTTTTTGGCCTTTCATACTTCTCACTACCGTAGTGGCTCCTAATGCTACGTCATCTTCTCAGTGACATCACTTTGGCATTGTTTTCCGTGGTGGCCACACAAAATTTTCACGCATTCCGTGCCACCAGCGCGTAATGCGGTGTTAATAGTTTGTGCGACCAGGAATTCTGTAAGACCAAGCTTCCCTCGATCAACAAGCTCACAGAATTTTCCCACATTTGGTACCACCACCACGTTGTGCGGTGTTAACATTTTTTACACAGGCCCCCTTTAAGGTAAGGAAAGGCTTGTGGGTGGCCTTACTTTTCCATGACACGCGGAACAACAACGGGACGGTTGGGTTTAGGAAAGCAATAACAGGACTTGGAACAAAAACTGGAAGGTTGGGTTAAGGAAAAAAACAACAGGATGGTTACGGTTTATGTCCTGCTCATTTGTTCCTCATATTTTTCCCAGTTCTTCTGTTTACTTCAGTTGAAGCAGGCTATGCAAAGTTGCAAAAATGCTCTACTACACTTTTGCTTCCTACTTATCTTGTTAGGGGATCCCAGGTCCTTCCAAGGCCAGAGTCAAGGATCAATCACAACTTGAAAGCTGAGAACAAAGTCTTCAGTTTTAATTAGAAAGAGAATATCAGCATTATTGTCAAATATTCTACACTAACACATGCACCTGCTGTCTTTTATCTGGATGGACTTGATTCTAAGCTGGACTTCAATGCTCAATTAGGTATCAACACCATTTTACACCTATGGGCTCGTCCGGGATTTGAACCCGGGACCTCTCGCACCCTAAGCGAGAATCATACCCCTAGACCAACGAGCCACGTCAAACCGCTTTTTAGCAATTTTTCATCACGGAAATGCAGCTCCGATCTGTCATTGACTTGAAAGGCAATGGTTAAGTAGTTTGACATTGGGTCTTTCTATGGCTCCCCTGCCAGATTCAGCTTTCTAATTACATTGGACAACAGAATACCTTTGACGTAAAACGTTTTACTAAAATTCAAACTTGAATTTTTCCGTCAAAAATGGTTGGGTTTAGTACGTCATTTCTTATTGACTTTACATTGTCATTGTTTTCCGTGGTGGCCACGCAGAATTTTCACACATTCTGTGCCACCACCACCACGTAGTGCGTTGTTAACAGTTTGTGACCATTAATTCCGTGAAATGAACACGACCACTTTAAGGTAAGGAAAGGCTTGTGGGTGGGCTTACAATACCATGACACGCGGGACAACAATGGGACGGTTGGGTTTAGGAAAACCATAAACGGTTGGGTTTAGGAAAGCAATAACGGGACTTGGGACAACAGGTTTGAGTTTAGGAAAATAACAACAGGATGGTTTCGGTTGGGCTTAGGAAACGTGACAGGCGGGACACAATCACGCTCTACTGGAACTTCTGTTGACCCGTCAAACACCTCAACCAACCTCAATTTGCGGGTTTTTGGCCTTTCATACTTCTCGCTACCGTAGTGGCTCCTAATGCTACGTCATCTTCTCAGTGACATCACTTTGGCATTGTTTTCCTTGGTGGCCACACAAAATGTTCACGCATTCCGTGCCACCACCACGTAATGCAGTGTTAGTAGTTTGTGCGACCATGAATTCTGTGAGACCAAGCTGCCCTAGATAAACAAGCACACAGAATTTTCCCACATTCGGTACCACCACCACGTAACATTTTTTAAACAGGCCCCCTTTAACCCTCTGAGCCCGAGACACTCGCCCACGAGTAAAAAAGTACCTCTGATTCATAGTTTAATAACTTTTGAACCATACAAGCGATTTACTCACTTTCTGTTTCGTTTAAATCCTGACGTTTTCGGCTTTACGGAGGTCTTTTCCCGTCTTTCTAGCCTCTACAGGGGATTTTCTATCCAGCCTGGAACTTCAGCCTCTTTGGGCTTTAAATCCATACTGTTATAGCCAAGATTGGTCCACTTTATATCCATAATTCATCGCGTTTTGGCTCACCTCTGCCGCTGAATCGTTCGTCTAATCTCTGATCTCCCGCTCTGTGTCTGTCCTGTCTATTTTCAGGAAGTGCATGCCCATATATGGGAGATAAAGGCACCCCTCTTGTATGGAAGGCCAGAGGGGACAAAAATGCCTATAGACTCTATGGAAGGCCAAATAATGCCCTATTAGACACATATTTGCTTGTATAACATTGCTGTGGGTGTAATATCAATAAATATGACATTATTATGTTATTATTGGCATAAGTAAATGTCATGAGAGCAAAACGTCTTGACTTTTTTGGAAAAAATGCATGTATTTGTCAACTGTATAAGTTACAATGATTATTCTTCACAGTGTGACTCCCAATACATATGACAAGTGTTTTAGAATGGAAAATGGCTTAGGTTTTACTTATATGTCTGTGATTTCAATACATATCTGGAAGATTCATTTATTTATTTATTTATTTATTTATCTTTAAGGCCCTACAACCATTTTTAACATGCAAGTGACCTCACTGCAACCCAAATATTCCAATAACCCAGTTTGTCCTAAAAAAAATGATGTTCATATCTTGACTGTAGACAACAGGGTTGATGTTTTACAAGCTTTTTTATTAAATAAATCCAGACGGAAATTAAACTGTAAAAATGGCCTCAGGGCCCAGAGTGTTAAGGTAAGGAAAGGCTTGTGGGTGGCCTTACGTTTCCATGACACGCGGGACAACAACGGGACGGTTGGGTTTAGGAAAGCAATAACAGGACTTGGAACAAAAACTGGAAGGTTGGGTTAAGGAAAAAAACAACAGGATGGTTACGGTTTATGTCCTGCTCATTTGTTCCTCATATTTTTCCCAGTTCTTCTGTTTACTTCAGTTGAAGCAGGCTATGCAAAGTTGCAAAAATGCTCTACTACACTTTTGCTTCCTACTTATCTTGTTAGGGGATCCCAGGTCCTTCCAAGGCCAGAGTCAAGGATCAATCACAACTTGAAAGCTGAGAACAAAGTCTTCAGTTTTAATTAGAAAGAGAATATCAGCATTATTGTCAAATATTCTACACTAACACATGCACCTGCTGTCTTTTATCTGGATGGATTTGATTCTAAGCTGGACTTCAATGCTCAATTAGGTATCAACACCATTTTACACATTTGGGCTCGTCCGGGATTTGAACCCGGGACCTCTCGCACCCTAAGCGAGAATCATACCCCTAGACCAACGAGCCACGTCAAACCGCTTTTTAGCAATTTTTCATCACGGAAATGCAGCTCCGATCTGTCATTGACTTGAAAGGCAATGGTTAAGTAGTTTGACATTGGGTCTTTCTATGGCTCCCCTGCCATATTCAGCTTTCTAATTACATTGGACAACAGAATACCTTTGACGTAAAACGTTTTACTAAAATTCAAACTTGAATTTTTCCGTCAAAAATGGTTGGGTTTAGTACGTCATTTCTTATTGACTTTACATTGTCATTGTTTTCCGTGGTGGCCACGCAGAATTTTCACACATTCTGTGCCACCACCACCACGTAGTGCGTTGTTAACAGTTTGTGACCATTAATTCCGTGAAATGAACACGACCACTTTAAGGTAAGGAAAGGCTTGTGGGTGGGCTTACAATACCATGACACGCGGGACAACAATGGGACGGTTGGGTTTAGGAAAACCATAAACGGTTGGGTTTAGGAAAGCAATAACGGGACTTGGGACAACAGGTTTGAGTTTAGGAAAATAACAACAGGATGGTTTCGGTTGGGCTTAGGAAACGTGACAGGCGGGACACAATCACGCTCTACTGGAACTTCTGTTGACCCGTCAAACACCTCAACCAACCTCAATTTGCGGGTTTTTGGCCTTTCATACTTCTCGCTACCGTAGTGGCTCCTAATGCTACGTCATCTTCTCAGTGACATCACTTTGGCATTGTTTTCCTTGGTGGCCACACAAAATTTTCACGCATTCCGTGCCACCACCGCGTAATGCAGTGTTAGTAGTTTGTGCGACCATGAATTCTGTGAGACCAAGCTGCCCTAGATAAACAAGCACACAGAATTTTCCCACATTCGGTACCACCACCACGTAACATTTTTTAAACAGGCCCCCTTTAACCCTCTGAGCCCGAGACACTCGCCCACGAGTAAAAAAGTACCTCTGATTCATAGTTTAATAACTTTTGAACCATACAAGCGATTTACTCACTTTCTGTTTCGTTTAAATCCTGACGTTTTCGGCTTTACGGAGGTCTTTTCCCCGTCTTTCTAGCCTTTACAGGGGATTTTCTATCCAGCCTGGAACTTCAGCCTCTTTGGGCTTTAAATCCATACTGTTATAGCCAAGATTGGTCCACTTTATATCCATAATTCATCGCGTTTTGGCTCACCTCTGCCGCTGAATCGTTCGTCTAATCTCTGATCTCCCGCTCTGTGTCTGTCCTGTCTATTTTTCAGGAAGTGCATGCCCATATATGGGAGATAAAGGCACCCCTCTTGTATGGAAGGCCAGAGGGGACAAAAATGCCTATAGACTCTATGGAAGGCCAAATAATGCCCTATTTAGACACATATTTGCTTGTATAACATTGCTGTGGGTGTAATATCAATAAATATGACATTATTATGTTATTATTGGCATAAGTAAATGTCATGAGAGCAAAACGTCTTGACTTTTTTGGAAAAAATGCATGTATTTTGTCAACTGTATAAGTTACAATGATTATTTCTTCACAGTGTGACTCCCAATACATATGACAAGTGTTTTAGAATGGAAAATGGCTTAGGTTTTACTTATATGTCTGTGATTTCAATACATATCTGGAAGATTCATTTATTTATTTATTTATCTTTAAGGCCCTACAACCATTTTTAACATGCAAGTGACCTCACTGCAACCCAAATATTCCAATAACCCAGTTTGTCCTAAAAAAAATGATGTTCATATCTTGACTGTAGACAACAGGGTTGATGTTTTACAAGCTTTTTTATTAAATAAATCCAGACGGAAATTAAACTGTAAAAATGGCCTCAGGGCCCAGAGTGTTAAGGTAAGGAAAGGCTTGTGGGTGGCCTTACGTTTCCATGACACGCGGGACAACAACGGGACGGTTGGGTTTAGGAAAGCAATAACAGGACTTGGAACAAAAACTGGAAGGTTGGGTTAAGGAAAAAAACAACAGGATGGTTACGGTTTATGTCCTGCTCATTTGTTCCTCATATTTTTCCCAGTTCTTCTGTTTACTTCAGTTGAAGCAGGCTATGCAAAGTTGCAAAAATGCTCTACTACACTTTTGCTTCCTACTTATCTTGTTAGGGGATCCCAGGTCCTTCCAAGGCCAGAGTCAAGGATCAATCACAACTTGAAAGCTGAGAACAAAGTCTTCAGTTTTAATTAGAAAGAGAATATCAGCATTATTGTCAAATATTCTACACTAACACATGCACCTGCTGTCTTTTATCTGGATGGACTTGATTCTAAGCTGGACTTCAATGCTCAATTAGGTATCAACACCATTTTACACCTTTGGGCTCGTCCGGGATTTGAACCCGGGACCTCTCGCACCCTAAGCGAGAATCATACCCCTAGACCAACGAGCCACGTCAAACCGCTTTTTAGCAATTTTTCATCACGGAAATGCAGCTCCGATCTGTCATTGACTTGAAAGGCAATGGTTAAGTAGTTTGACATTGGGTCTTTCTATGGCTCCCCTGCCAGATTCAGCTTTCTAATTACATTGGACAACAGAATACCTTTGACGTAAAACGTTTTACTAAAATTCAAACTTGAATTTTTCCGTCAAAAATGGTTGGGTTTAGTACGTCATTTCTTATTGACTTTACATTGTCATTGTTTTCCGTGGTGGCCACGCAGAATTTTCACACATTCTGTGCCACCACCACCACGTAGTGCGTTGTTAACAGTTTGTGACCATTAATTCCGTGAAATGAACACGACCACTTTAAGGTAAGGAAAGGCTTGTGGGTGGGCTTACAATACCATGACACGCGGGACAACAATGGGACGGTTGGGTTTAGGAAAACCATAAACGGTTGGGTTTAGGAAAGCAATAACGGGACTTGGGACAACAGGTTTGAGTTTAGGAAAATAACAACAGGATGGTTTTGGTTGGGCTTAGGAAACGTGACAGACGGGACACGATCACGCTCTACTGGATCTTCTGTTGACCCGTCAAACACCTCAACCAACCTCCCTTTGCGGTTTTTTGGCCTTTCATACTTCTCACTACCGTAGTGGCTCCTAATGCTACGTCATCTTCTCAGTGACATCACTTTGGCATTGTTTTCCGTGGTGGCCACACAAAATTTTCACGCATTCCGTGCCACCAGCGCGTAATGCGGTGTTAATAGTTTGTGCGACCAGGAATTCTGTAAGACCAAGCTTCCCTCGATCAACAAGCTCACAGAATTTTCCCACATTTGGTACCACCACCACGTTGTGCGGTGTTAACATTTTTTACACAGGCCCCCTTTAAGGTAAGGAAAGGCTTGTGGGTGGCCTTACTTTTCCATGACACGCGGGACAACAACGGGACGGTTGGGTTTAGGAAAGCAATAACAGGACTTGGAACAAAAACTGGAAGGTTGGGTTAAGGAAAAAAACAACAGGATGGTTACGGTTTATGTCCTGCTCATTTGTTCCTCATATTTTTCCCAGTTCTTCTGTTTACTTCAGTTGAAGCAGGCTATGCAAAGTTGCAAAAATGCTCTACTACACTTTTGCTTCCTACTTATCTTGTTAGGGGATCCCAGGTCCTTCCAAGGCCAGAGTCAAGGATCAATCACAACTTGAAAGCTGAGAACAAAGTCTTCAGTTTTAATTAGAAAGAGAATATCAGCATTATTGTCAAATATTCTACACTAACACATGCACCTGCTGTCTTTTATCTGGATGGACTTGATTCTAAGCTGGACTTCAATGCTCAATTAGGTATCAACACCATTTTACACCTTTGGGCTCGTCCGGGATTTGAACCCGGGACCTCTCGCACCCTAAGCGAGAATCATACCCCTAGACCAACGAGCCACGTCAAACCGCTTTTTAGCAATTTTTCATCACGGAAATGCAGCTCCGATCTGTCATTGACTTGAAAGGCAATGGTTAAGTAGTTTGACATTGGGTCTTTCTATGGCTCCCCTGCCAGATTCAGCTTTCTAATTACATTGGACAACAGAATACCTTTGACGTAAAACGTTTTACTAAAATTCAAACTTGAATTTTTCCGTCAAAAATGGTTGGGTTTAGTACGTCATTTCTTATTGACTTTACATTGTCATTGTTTTCCGTGGTGGCCACGCAGAATTTTCACACATTCTGTGCCACCACCACCACGTAGTGCGTTGTTAACAGTTTGTGACCATTAATTCCGTGAAATGAACACGACCACTTTAAGGTAAGGAAAGGCTTGTGGGTGGGCTTACAATACCATGACACGCGGGACAACAATGGGACGGTTGGGTTTAGGAAAACCATAAACGGTTGGGTTTAGGAAAGCAATAACGGGACTTGGGACAACAGGTTTGAGTTTAGGAAAATAACAACAGGATGGTTTCGGTTGGGCTTAGGAAACGTGACAGGCGGGACACAATCACGCTCTACTGGAACTTCTGTTGACCCGTCAAACACCTCAACCAACCTCAATTTGCGGGTTTTTGGCCTTTCATACTTCTCGCTACCGTAGTGGCTCCTAATGCTACGTCATCTTCTCAGTGACATCACTTTGGCATTGTTTTCCTTGGTGGCCACACAAAATTTCACGCATTCCGTGCCACCACCGCGTAATGCAGTGTTAGTAGTTTGTGCGACCATGAATTCTGTGAGACCAAGCTGCCCTAGATAAACAAGCACACAGAATTTTCCCACATTCGGTACCACCACCACGTAACATTTTTTAAACAGGCCCCCTTTAACCCTCTGAGCCCGAGACACTCGCCCACGAGTAAAAAAGTACCTCTGATTCATAGTTTAATAACTTTTGAACCATACAAGCGATTTACTCACTTTCTGTTTCGTTTAAATCCTGACGTTTTCGGCTTTACGGAGGTCTTTTCCCGTCTTTCTAGCCTTTACAGGGGATTTTCTATCCAGCCTGGAACTTCAGCCTCTTTGGGCTTTAAATCCATACTGTTATAGCCAAGATTGGTCCACTTTATATCCATAATTCATCGCGTTTTGGCTCACCTCTGCCGCTGAATCGTTCGTCTAATCTCTGATCTCCCGCTCTGTGTCTGTCCTGTCTATTTTTCAGGAAGTGCATGCCCATATATGGGAGATAAAGGCACCCCTCTTGTATGGAAGGCCAGAGGGGACAAAAATGCCTATAGACTCTATGGAAGGCCAAATAATGCCCTATTTAGACACATATTTGCTTGTATAACATTGCTGTGGGTGTAATATCAATAAATATGACATTATTATGTTATTATTGGCATAAGTAAATGTCATGAGAGCAAAACGTCTTGACTTTTTTGGAAAAAATGCATGTATTTTGTCAACTGTATAAGTTACAATGATTATTTCTTCACAGTGTGACTCCCAATACATATGACAAGTGTTTTAGAATGGAAAATGGCTTAGGTTTTACTTATATGTCTGTGATTTCAATACATATCTGGAAGATTCATTTATTTATTTATTTATTTATTTATCTTTAAGGCCCTACAACCATTTTTAACATGCAAGTGACCTCACTGCAACCCAAATATTCCAATAACCCAGTTTGTCCTAAAAAAAATGATGTTCATATCTTGACTGTAGACAACAGGGTTGATGTTTTACAAGCTTTTTTATTAAATAAATCCAGACGGAAATTAAACTGTAAAAATGGCCTCAGGGCCCAGAGTGTTAAGGTAAGGAAAGGCTTGTGGGTGGCCTTACGTTTCCATGACACGCGGGACAACAACGGGACGGTTGGGTTTAGGAAAGCAATAACAGGACTTGGAACAAAAACTGGAAGGTTGGGTTAAGGAAAAAACAACAGGATGGTTACGGTTTATGTCCTGCTCATTTGTTCCTCATATTTTTCCCAGTTCTTCTGTTTACTTCAGTTGAAGCAGGCTATGCAAAGTTGCAAAAATGCTCTACTACACTTTTGCTTCCTACTTATCTTGTTAGGGGATCCCAGGTCCTTCCAAGGCCAGAGTCAAGGATCAATCACAACTTGAAAGCTGAGAACAAAGTCTTCAGTTTTAATTAGAAAGAGAATATCAGCATTATTGTCAAATATTCTACACTAACACATGCACCTGCTGTCTTTTATCTGGATGGACTTGATTCTAAGCTGGACTTCAATGCTCAATTAGGTATCAACACCATTTTACACCTTTGGGCTCGTCCGGGATTTGAACCCGGGACCTCTCGCACCCTAAGCGAGAATCATACCCCTAGACCAACGAGCCACGTCAAACCGCTTTTTAGCAATTTTTCATCACGGAAATGCAGCTCCGATCTGTCATTGACTTGAAAGGCAATGGTTAAGTAGTTTGACATTGGGTCTTTCTATGGCTCCCCTGCCAGATTCAGCTTTCTAATTACATTGGACAACAGAATACCTTTGACGTAAAACGTTTTACTAAAATTCAAACTTGAATTTTTTCGTCAAAAATGGTTGGGTTTAGTACGTCATTTCTTATTGACTTTACATTGTCATTGTTTTCCGTGGTGGCCACGCAGAATTTTCACACATTCTGTGCCACCACCACCACGTAGTGCGTTGTTAACAGTTTGTGACCATTAATTCCGTGAAATGAACACGACCACTTTAAGGTAAGGAAAGGCTTGTGGGTGGGCTTACAATACCATGACACGCGGGACAACAATGGGACGGTTGGGTTTAGGAAAACCATAAACGGTTGGGTTTAGGAAAGCAATAACGGGACTTGGGACAACAACAGGTTTGAGTTTAGGAAAATAACAACAGGATGGTTTTGGTTGGGCTTAGGAAACGTGACAGACGGGACACGATCACGCTCTACTGGATCTTCTGTTGACCCGTCAAACACCTCAACCAACCTCCCTTTGCGGTTTTTTGGCCTTTCATACTTCTCACTACCGTAGTGGCTCTTAATGCTACGTCATCTTCTCAGTGACATCACTTTGGCATTGTTTTCCGTGGTGGCCACACAAAATTTTCACGCATTCCGTGCCACCAGCGCGTAATGCGGTGTTAATAGTTTGTGCGACCAGGAATTCTGTAAGACCAAGCTTCCCTAGATCAACAAGCTCACAGAATTTTCCCACATTTGGTACCACCACCACGTTGTGCGGTGTTAACATTTTTTACACAGGCCCCCTTTAAGGTAAGGAAAGGCTTGTGGGTGGCCTTACTTTTCCATGACACGCGGGACAACAACGGGACGGTTGGGTTTAGGAAAGCAATAACAGGACTTGGAACAAAAACTGGAAGGTTGGGTTAAGGAAAAAAACAACAGGATGGTTACGGTTTATGTCCTGCTCATTTGTTCCTCATATTTTTCCCAGTTCTTCTGTTTACTTCAGTTGAAGCAGGCTATGCAAAGTTGCAAAAATGCTCTACTACACTTTTGCTTCCTACTTATCTTGTTAGGGGATCCCAGGTCCTTCCAAGGCCAGAGTCAAGGATCAATCACAACTTGAAAGCTGAGAACAAAGTCTTCAGTTTTAATTAGAAAGAGAATATCAGCATTATTGTCAAATATTCTACACTAACACATGCACCTGCTGTCTTTTATCTGGATGGACTTGATTCTAAGCTGGACTTCAATGCTCAATTAGGTATCAACACCATTTTACACCTTTGGGCTCGTCCGGGATTTGAACCCGGGACCTCTCGCACCCTAAGCGAGAATCATACCCCTAGACCAACGAGCCACGTCAAACCGCTTTTTAGCAATTTTTCATCACGGAAATGCAGCTCCGATCTGTCATTGACTTGAAAGGCAATGGTTAAGTAGTTTGACATTGGGTCTTTCTATGGCTCCCCTGCCAGATTCAGCTTTCTAATTACATTGGACAACAGAATACCTTTGACGTAAAACGTTTTACTAAAATTCAAACTTGAATTTTTTCGTCAAAAATGGTTGGGTTTAGTACGTCATTTCTTATTGACTTTACATTGTCATTGTTTTCCGTGGTGGCCACGCAGAATTTTCACACATTCTGTGCCACCACCACCACGTAGTGCGTTGTTAACAGTTTGTGACCATTAATTCCGTGAAATGAACACGACCACTTTAAGGTAAGGAAAGGCTTGTGGGTGGGCTTACAATACCATGACACGCGGGACAACAATGGGACGGTTGGGTTTAGGAAAACCATAAACGGTTGGGTTTAGGAAAGCAATAACGGGACTTGGGACAACAACAGGTTTGAGTTTAGGAAAATAACAACAGGATGGTTTTGGTTGGGCTTAGGAAACGTGACAGACGGGACACGATCACGCTCTACTGGATCTTCTGTTGACCCGTCAAACACCTCAACCAACCTCCCTTTGCGGTTTTTTGGCCTTTCATACTTCTCACTACCGTAGTGGCTCTTAATGCTACGTCATCTTCTCAGTGACATCACTTTGGCATTGTTTTCCGTGGTGGCCACACAAAATTTTCACGCATTCCGTGCCACCAGCGCGTAATGCGGTGTTAATAGTTTGTGCGACCAGGAATTCTGTAAGACCAAGCTTCCCTAGATCAACAAGCTCACAGAATTTTCCCACATTTGGTACCACCACCACGTTGTGCGGTGTTAACATTTTTTACACAGGCCCCCTTTAAGGTAAGGAAAGGCTTGTGGGTGGCCTTACTTTTCCATGACACGCGGGACAACAACGGGACGGTTGGGTTTAGGAAAGCAATAACAGGACTTGGAACAAAAACTGGAAGGTTGGGTTAAGGAAAAAAACAACAGGATGGTTACGGTTTATGTCCTGCTCATTTGTTCCTCATATTTTTCCCAGTTCTTCTGTTTACTTCAGTTGAAGCAGGCTATGCAAAGTTGCAAAAATGCTCTACTACACTTTTGCTTCCTACTTATCTTGTTAGGGGATCCCAGGTCCTTCCAAGGCCAGAGTCAAGGATCAATCACAACTTGAAAGCTGAGAACAAAGTCTTCAGTTTTAATTAGAAAGAGAATATCAGCATTATTGTCAAATATTCTACACTAACACATGCACCTGCTGTCTTTTATCTGGATGGACTTGATTCTAAGCTGGACTTCAATGCTCAATTAGGTATCAACACCATTTTACACCTTTGGGCTCGTCCGGGATTTGAACCCGGGACCTCTCGCACCCTAAGCGAGAATCATACCCCTAGACCAACGAGCCACGTCAAACCGCTTTTTAGCAATTTTTCATCACGGAAATGCAGCTCCGATCTGTCATTGACTTGAAAGGCAATGGTTAAGTAGTTTGACATTGGGTCTTTCTATGGCTCCCCTGCCAGATTCAGCTTTCTAATTACATTGGACAACAGAATACCTTTGACGTAAAACGTTTTACTAAAATTCAAACTTGAATTTTTTCGTCAAAAATGGTTGGGTTTAGTACGTCATTTCTTATTGACTTTACATTGTCATTGTTTTCCGTGGTGGCCACGCAGAATTTTCACACATTCTGTGCCACCACCACCACGTAGTGCGTTGTTAACAGTTTGTGACCATTAATTCCGTGAAATGAACACGACCACTTTAAGGTAAGGAAAGGCTTGTGGGTGGGCTTACAATACCATGACACGCGGGACAACAATGGGACGGTTGGGTTTAGGAAAACCATAAACGGTTGGGTTTAGGAAAGCAATAACGGGACTTGGGACAACAACAGGTTTGAGTTTAGGAAAATAACAACAGGATGGTTTGGTTGGGCTTAGGAAACGTGACAGACGGGACACGATCACGCTCTACTGGATCTTCTGTTGACCCGTCAAACACCTCAACCAACCTCCCTTTGCGGTTTTTTGGCCTTTCATACTTCTCACTACCGTAGTGGCTCCTAATGCTACGTCATCTTCTCAGTGACATCACTTTGGCATTGTTTTCCGTGGTGGCCACACAAAATTTTCACGCATTCCGTGCCACCAGCGCGTAATGCGGTGTTAATAGTTTGTGCGACCAGGAATTCTGTAAGACCAAGCTTCCCTAGATCAACAAGCTCACAGAATTTTCCCACATTTGGTACCACCACCACGTTGTGCGGTGTTAACATTTTTTACACAGGCCCCCTTTAAGGTAAGGAAAGGCTTGTGGGTGGCCTTACTTTTCCATGACACGCGGGACAACAACGGGACGGTTGGGTTTAGGAAAGCAATAACAGGACTTGGAACAAAACTGGAAGGTTGGGTTAAGGAAAAAAACAACAGGATGGTTACGGTTTATGTCCTGCTCATTTGTTCCTCATATTTTTCCCAGTTCTTCTGTTTACTTCAGTTGAAGCAGGCTATGCAAAGTTGCAAAAATGCTCTACTACACTTTTGCTTCCTACTTATCTTGTTAGGGGATCCCAGGTCCTTCCAAGGCCAGAGTCAAGGATCAATCACAACTTGAAAGCTGAGAACAAAGTCTTCAGTTTTAATTAGAAAGAGAATATCAGCATTATTGTCAAATATTCTACACTAACACATGCACCTGCTGTCTTTTATCTGGATGGACTTGATTCTAAGCTGGACTTCAATGCTCAATTAGGTATCAACACCATTTTACACCTTTGGGCTCGTCCGGGATTTGAACCCGGGACCTCTCGCACCCTAAGCGAGAATCATACCCCTAGACCAACGAGCCACGTCAACCGCTTTTTAGCAATTTTTCATCACGGAAATGCAGCTCCGATCTGTCATTGACTTGAAAGGCAATGGTTAAGTAGTTTGACATTGGGTCTTTCTATGGCTCCCCTGCCAGATTCAGCTTTCTAATTACATTGGACAACAGAATACCTTTGACGTAAAACGTTTTACTAAAATTCAAACTTGAATTTTTTCGTCAAAAATGGTTGGGTTTAGTACGTCATTTCTTATTGACTTTACATTGTCATTGTTTTCCGTGGTGGCCACGCAGAATTTTCACACATTCTGTGCCACCACCACCACGTAGTGCGTTGTTAACAGTTTGTGACCATTAATTCCGTGAAATGAACACGACCACTTTAAGGTAAGGAAAGGCTTGTGGGTGGGCTTACAATACCATGACACGCGGGACAACAATGGGACGGTTGGGTTTAGGAAAACCATAAACGGTTGGGTTTAGGAAAGCAATAACGGGACTTGGGACAACAACAGGTTTGAGTTTAGGAAAATAACAACAGGATGGTTTTGGTTGGGCTTAGGAAACGTGACAGACGGGACACGATCACGCTCTACTGGATCTTCTGTTGACCCGTCAAACACCTCAACCAACCTCCCTTTGCGGTTTTTTGGCCTTTCATACTTCTCACTACCGTAGTGGCTCTAATGCTACGTCATCTTCTCAGTGACATCACTTTGGCATTGTTTTCCGTGGTGGCCACACAAATTTTCACGCATTCCGTGCCACCACGCGTAATGCGGTGTTAATAGTTTGTGCGACCAGGAATTCTGTAAGACCAAGCTTCCCTAGATCAACAAGCTCACAGAATTTTCCCACATTTGGTACCACCACCACGTTGTGCGGTGTTAACATTTTTTACACAGGCCCCCTTTAAGGTAAGGAAAGGCTTGTGGGTGGCCTTACTTTTCCATGACACGCGGGACAACAACGGGACGGTTGGGTTTAGGAAAGCAATAACAGGACTTGGAACAAAAACTGGAAGGTTGGGTTAAGGAAAAAAACAACAGGATGGTTACGGTTTATGTCCTGCTCATTTGTTCCTCATATTTTTCCCAGTTCTTCTGTTTACTTCAGTTGAAGCAGCTATGCAAAGTTGCAAAAATGCTCTACTACACTTTTGCTTCCTACTTATCTTGTTAGGGATCCCAGGTCCTTCCAAGGCCAGAGTCAAGGATCAATCACAACTTGAAAGCTGAGAACAAAGTCTTCAGTTTTAATTAGAAAGAGAATATCAGCATTATTGTCAAATATTCTACACTAACACATGCACCTGCTGTCTTTTATCTGGATGGACTTGATTCTAAGCTGGACTTCAATGCTCAATTAGGTATCAACACCATTTTACACCTTTGGGCTCGTCCGGGATTTGAACCCGGGACCT
Organism: Etheostoma spectabile; assembly: GCF_008692095.1. NCBI lineage: Eukaryota > Metazoa > Chordata > Actinopteri > Perciformes > Percidae > Etheostoma > Etheostoma spectabile. The sequence continues at coordinate 23,756 of NW_022604393.1, forward strand.
CTCGCACCCTAAGCGAGAATCATACCCCTAGACCAACGAGCCACGTCAAACCGCTTTTTAGCAATTTTTCATCACGGAAATGCAGCTCCGATCTGTCATTGACTTGAAAGGCAATGGTTAAGTAGTTTGACATTGGGTCTTTCTATGGCTCCCCTGCCAGATTCAGCTTTCTAATTACATTGGACAACAGAATACCTTTGACGTAAAACGTTTTACTAAAATTCAAACTTGAATTTTTCCGTCAAAAATGGTTGGGTTTAGTACGTCATTTCTTATTGACTTTACATTGTCATTGTTTTCCGTGGTGGCCACGCAGAATTTTCACACATTCTGTGCCACCACCACCACGTAGTGCGTTGTTAACAGTTTGTGACCATTAATTCCGTGAAATGAACACGACCACTTTAAGGTAAGGAAAGGCTTGTGGGTGGGCTTACAATACCATGACACGCGGGACAACAATGGGACGGTTGGGTTTAGGAAAACCATAAACGGTTGGGTTTAGGAAAGCAATAACGGGACTTGGGACAACAGGTTTGAGTTTAGGAAAATAACAACAGGATGGTTTCGGTTGGGCTTAGGAAACGTGACAGGCGGGACACAATCACGCTCTACTGGAACTTCTGTTGACCCGTCAAACACCTCAACCAACCTCAATTTGCGGGTTTTTGGCCTTTCATACTTCTCGCTACCGTAGTGGCTCCTAATGCTACGTCATCTTCTCAGTGACATCACTTTGGCATTGTTTTCCTTGGTGGCCACACAAAATTTTCACGCAAAAATTGCCACCACCGCGTAATGCAGTGTTAGTAGTTTGTGCGACCAGTTGAGCTGACACCTCTTCCTTTTGCTTTGCACCCTCAGTGTGTCCGTTCAGAATCCCATGCTCCTCTAGGCCCCTTGTGACTGTGCCACCGCCGCCGCTGTCGCCATCGCCACCACAGGACCTCCTCGCCATGACGACGGCTTTGACAAGCGCGGCGGACGCCTCCGTGCGAGGCAGACGCCGCCGTCTCTCGATGAGCGGATCCTTCTCAACTGCTCGAGGAACGCCCTCCTCTTGTTGAGCTTGCCGCGCATCCATTCGGGCCTGAGCTCTCGCCACAGCACAAAGGCGTTGTAGGCGGACACGTCGAGGATGTTGTGGAAGACGACGAGGGGCCAGCGCGCCGTCTTCCTGCGGCAGCTGTACGTGCCCACGAGCTTGTCCAGGTTGTCCACGCCGCCCTTGGTGTGGTTGTAGTGGAGGATGATGTCGGGTTTGGCTTGCCTGCCCGGCGCCGACGCCCGAATCACCCGTGTGCAGCGTGCTCAGCAGCACCACGTTCCTGTGCTTCTTGGGCACGTAGGACACCAGAGTGGCGACGGGCGTGAAGGCAAACTTGGACGAGAAGACCGCACGGCCTTTGGTGGCGAGCAACGCCCCCGGCAGCTCGGGCTTGTTTTTTTGTCCTTGCAGGTCCGTGACGTCCATCGCTTTCCACTTGCCGCCTATGGCACATCTCCTTTGACCCTCGAGGTTTATGGCGGCCACAACCATGTCTTCGATTTGCCGCGTGACAAACAGGCCAAACGCAGACACTATGTCGTGGACGTTTCCGCGGCGTACTCTGTGGGTCCCGGGCGCTGTAGTAGCAGCAGCGCGGCGGCGGCGGCGGCAGCAGCAGCAGCAGCAGTAGCAGCGTCTGTTGTGTCCTTTTCTTGGTCGGGTTTGTCCTCTTCGGTGGCGTGGTAGTGAGTTCTTGGGACACTTGGATGACACGTTTTGAGGAAACATTTGATTTTGCCATCTTTGACACAAATGTTTCCTCATCCTGCTCATCCTCCTCTTGCCCCTCGTCTTCACTACCCTCTTCTTCTTCTTCTTCGTCTTCTTCTTCTTCGTCCCTTGCATGTCCACCCTCTTCTTCTTCTTCTTCTTCTTCATTCACTTGTTCTCCTCCTTCGTCTTGAACTTCAACGTCCACTTGGCCTTGGTCATCATCTTTGATGTCGTCGTCGTCGTCGTCGCAGCAGGAGTAGTCTTTTTCTCTGCTGTGGTCGTGTAAACGTTGGTCGTGTAAACGTTGGTCCTCTTCTCCTTTTTGTACCTTGGCTTCAGCAGCGACATTGCGAGCGGCGGGGCCACTCGCGAGAATCCGATGCAGCTTCAACTCCAGTGTCAAACGACGGGCCATGCTGCAGCTTCTGCCCCGGCTGTGCCAACGTGCCACGTGCGAAAAGTGCACAGGTCCGAAACAAGATGACGTGAAAAAGAAAATGACAAGAACAAGAAGACAAGACAAATGTGTCTAAGTGTCTATTGTGTGTATATTGTGTGTCTGTGTGTGTTGTGTGTGTGTGTGTTGTGTGTGTGTAATAAAAATAATTAGTAGACTAATGTCAAACAAATGCCTTTGTTTCTCTATTCTTTTTTACCTCCCTTTCCACTCGACCTGAAGGACAATGCCCTGGGTCCCAGGGACCGAAAAGGACAATGCCATGGGTCCCAGGGACCCAAAGGACAACGTCAAGGGTCCCAGGGACCCGTAGGACAACATCAAGGTCCCTGTGACCCAAAAGACAATGTCAAGGGTCCCTGCGACCCAAAAGGACAATGTCATGGGTCCCGGGGACCCAAAAGGACAATGTCATGGGTCCCAGGGACCCGAAGGACAGCGTCAGGGTCCCTGGGACCCAAAGGACAATGCCACGGGTCACTGGAACCCGTAGGACAACGTCAAGGGTCCTGGTGACCCAAAAGGACAACGTCAAGGGTCCCAGGGACCCAAAGGACAATTCCACGGGTCCCCGGGACCCGAAGGACAACACAAGGCTAGAGGAACCTGGTCCAGAGGCGTGGCCACACATTTCCATTCGCCTTCCTGCACAGCTGCAACCCATCTCCATCATTCAATCTCCACAGCTGCAATCCATCTCCATCATTCCATCTTCATCATTCCATCTCCACAGTATATAAACCCTGGCTGACCACCTCTTCAGCGCCAGTTTGTTTCTAAAACCCTAAGTGGTAACTAGGCCAGTCATCAGTGCACGTTGCTCTCAAGCCTTGCCATTGACTAACCTTGTTTTGTTCTCGTCACAGTTTCAGTGTTCCGCCGTGAGCGTATGCAGCTTCCTCAGACCCGCTCCGTGGTTGCTCTCATCTACACCTCCACCACCACCTGTTCCTCATCTGTGTTTTGTTGGATTAAACCTTTTCTTTACCTTTTTTATCCGCGCTTGTGTTTTTTCTGTGTGTGGTCAACCTACCCTCAACACAAACAGAGTACCTCGCCATGGACAAGATGCTCAAGCAAAAAAGAGCCAGCTACATACAGGCCAGTGACATAGGCAGATTGAACCATGTGGCCGATGTTCTCTTTCACCATGGGATGATGACACAAGAACAGGTGGATACCGTCCATTCTATTAGATCCCCTCAGGACAGGGCTAGGACAATGATCGATGTAGCGAGGAGGAACGGGTCCGTTGTGTGTGAAACGTTTATGGACGCCTGGGAAAACTACCACGGTGGAACCGCTGCGGCTGCACCCAAGGTAGCTCACGATTTACTCGCAATGTTGGATGAGTTGACCACCAAAGATATTAGCAGGCTCAAGTTTGTCATGCTTGACATACACGTCTACGATCAACGACCTGTCAGTTGTGTCACTTTGGATCCACTGACTCACAGAACCCAGATAGCAGACGCTATCGTGCAGCACTACAAAGACAAAGCGTGAGCGGTCTTGCTCATCCTGCTGGAGCGCATAAGTCGCAACGATCTGGTGGAAAGGCTTCGCAGCGGCGCCCATGACCAAATGACACGTCCACGCGGAGATGATACCCTTGCTGGCTATTGCTCTGCCATCCGAGGGATGCGGCTCAGGTCAGGATGAAGGTGTTTGACACACTCAAAGACCTCAGCAAAGACTCTTTCAAAAGGTTTGTGTGGATGCTGCGTCTGCCGCCCTACAAATCTGAACATATCACAAGTGTGAGCGACCTTGTTGATATACTCACAGACCATGTGAACCGTGACACGTTCATGTACGTGGAAACTGTGTATGCAACTCTGCGTCTGATCGGGAGTGTGAACTTAGCCGAAAGGTTGGCTACGTACATACGTAGCCTCAGCGTCTGAACGTCAGTGTTGCCCTAAACTGTTTAGGAACCTTACCCTATTGTACACAGATACACATTACTGCAGATGAATAAAATGAATGCTTGTCAAAACCCCGGATTCCGTGTCCAATTGTGTACCACCATTGTGAAAGTGTTAATTGCATCCTACTGGTGCGTTTTCGCAATCTGTTCAAACATGCTGCTTCATTCATTGAGATGATTGTGTTTATCAGTGCATGTATTTGCCCTATTTCCCTTTGAGAGGACGACAGGACTTATATATGGTTGACATACATATATGTTGATATACTCTTACATGAGTGTAAACAGTGGCCATTGTGTGTTTCTGTCAGCAAACATGGTATTATTTTAGCGTTAGCTACTGCATAGCTGGTCCGGGGACCAAAAGGAAATGCCATGGGTCCCGGGGACCCGTAGGACAACGTCAAGGGTCCTGGTGACCCGAATGACAATGCTTTGGGTCCCTGTGACCCAAAAGGACAATGTCAAGGGTCCCTGGACCCAAAAGGACAATGCCCTGGGTCCCAGGGACCCAAAAGGACAATGCCATGGGTCCCAGGGACCCAAAGGACAACGTCGAGGGTCCCAGGGACCCGTAGGACAACATCAAGGGTCCTTGTGACCCAAAAGGACAACATCAAGGTCCCGGGACCCGAAAGGACAATGCCCTGGGTCCCAGGGACCCGAAGGACAACGTCAAGGGTCCCAGGGACCCGTAGGACAACGTCAAGGGTCCCTGTGACCCAAAAGGACAACGTCAAAGTCCTGGGGACCCGAAGGACAATGCCATGGGTCCCAGGGACCCGAAGGACTACGTCAAGGGTCCTTGTGACCCAAAAGGACAACGTCAAGGGTCCCAGGGACCCGAAAGGACAATGCCATGGGTCTCAAGGACCCGTAGGACGACGTCAAGGTTCTCAAGGACCCGTTGGACGACGTCAAGGGTCTTCGGGTCCCAGGACCCGTAGGAAAATGCCATGGGTCCCAGTGACCCGTAGGACAACGTCAAGGGTCCCTGTGACCCAAAAGGACAACGTCAAAGGTCCTGGGGACCCTAAAGGACAATGCCATGGGTCCCAGGGACCCGAAGGACAATGCCATGGGTCCCAGGGACCCGAAGGACTACTCAAGGGTCCTTGTGACCCCAAAAGACAACGTCAAGGGTCCCAGGACCCGAAAGGACAATGCCATGGGTCCCAAGGACCCGTAGGACGACGTCAAGGGTCTTCGGGTCCCAGGGACCCGTAGGACAATGCCATGGGTCCCAGTGACCCGTAGGACATGTCAAGGGTCTTCGGGTCCCAGGGACCCGTAGGACAATGCCATGAGTCCCAGGGACCCAAAGGACAATAACATGGGTCCCAGGGAACCGTAGGACAATGCCGTGGGTCCCAGGGACCCGAAGGACAATACGATGGTAAAACTGCACGGGTCCCAGGGACCCGAAGGACAACACAAGGGTTAAAACAACACTGTAGCTACATGTAATGTCTCGCTAAATGTGTAGGATTTTGTAATCTCTATTGGTAAAGGCCATTTTATTGAAATGGGGTTTCCCTCATACTCTGAGTCAGAAAACTCAGCTGCAGTACACAGAGCTTTCCAGTTTCACTTCTGAACGCTTGTACAGGGTTTGTGTTCAGATGTCATTCATAGCCTAATTTATGTAAAATTTATACCTAGAAACGTGGCCAAAATTGATTATTTTATGGCTGTTGACACCATATTCTGATTAATGCAGTGATAAAAGGACACATCTAAAATAAAAAACCCTCTGTAACACCCACTGACTAAAAATCTGTCAACAAAATAAAAGAATTTTGAATCTGACTTCGACTTTGTGTACATTTTTTCTAGGCATAGTTACGTCAAATTACACGTATATCTGGAGTTTATTATTGACTTTGTTGAACACAAGCTGGATTCAACTGCTGCCACTTCAAGTCGAGTCAAATTTATTCGTCAAATCTACAATATGTGCCAGACATACAGAACGTTTGAAAATGTTGAGACAGCTGCCTCAAAGCTCACTGTCTCTCAGCAGACACTGCCTCCAAGCTCACTGTCCCTCAGCAGACAGCTGTCTCCAAGCCCACTGTCCCTCAGCAGACACATGCCTCCAAGCTCACTGTCCCTCAAAAGACAGCTGCCTCCAAGCTCACTGTCCCTCAACAGACAGCTGCCTCCAAGCCCACTGTCCCTCAGCAGACACATGCTTCCAAACTCACTTTCCCTCAGCAGACACATGCCTCCAAGCTCACTGTCCCTCAGCAGACACATGCCTCCAAGCTCACTTTCCCTCAGCAGACACATGACTCCAAGCTCACTTTCCCTCAGCAGACACATGACTCTAAGCTCACTGTCCCTCAACGAAAGCTGCCTCCAAGCTCACTGTCCCTCAGCAGACACATGACTCCAAGCTCACTTTCCCTCAGCAGACACATGACTCTAAGCTCACTATCCCTCAGCAGACAGCTGCCTCCTAGCTCACTGTCCCTCAACAGACAGCTGCCTCCAAGCCCACTGTCCCTCAGCAGACACATGCCTCCAAGCTCACTTTCCCAGCAGACACATGACTCTAAGCTCACTGTCCCTCAACAGACAGCTGCCTCCATGCTCATTGTCCCTCAACAGACAGCTGCCTCCAAGCCCACTGTCCCTCAAAAGACAGCTGCCTCCAAGCCCACTGTCCCTCAGCAGACACATGCCTCCAAGCTCACTTTCCCTCAGCAGACACATGACTCCAAGCTCACTTTCCCTCAGCAGACACATGATTCTAAGCTCACTGTCCCTCAACAGACAGCTGCCTCCAAGCTCATGTCCCTCAACAGACAGCTGCCTCCAAGCCCACTGTCCCTCAGCAGACACATGCCTCCAAGCTCACTTTCCCTCAGCAGACACATGACTCCAAGCTCACTTTCCCTCAGCAGACACATGACTCTAAGCTCACTGTCCCTCAACAGACAGCTGCCTCCAAGCTCACTGTCCCTCAACAGACAGCTGCCTCCAAGCTCACTGTCCCTCAGCAGACACATGCCTCCAAGCTCACTTTCCCTCAGCAGACACATGACTCTAAGCTCACTGTCCCTCAACAGACAGCTGCCTCCAAGCTAACTGTCCCTCAGCAGACACATGCCTCCAAGCTCACTTTCCCTCAGCAGACACATGACTCCAAGCTCGCTTTCCCTCAGCAGACACATGACTCCAAGCTCACTTTCCCTCAGCAGACACATGACTCTAAGCTCACTGTCCCTCAACAGACAGCTGCCTCCAAGCTCACTGTCCCTCAACAGACAGCTGCCTCCAAGCCCACTGTCCCTCAGCAGACACATGCTTCCAAGCTCACTTTCCCTCAGCAGACACATGACTCCAAGCTCACTTTCCCTCAGCAGACACATGACTCTAAGCTCACTTCCCTCAACAGACAGCTGCCTCCAAGCTCACTGTCCCTCAACAGACAGCTGCCTCCAAGCCCACTGTCCCTAGCAGACACATGTCTCCAAGGTCACTTTCCCTCAGCAGACACATGACTCCAAGCTCACTTTCCCTCAGCAGACACATGACTCCAAGCTCACTTTCCCTCAGCAGACACATGACTCTAAGCTCACTTTCCCTCAGCAGACACATAACTCCAAGCTCAATTTCCCTCAGCAGACACATGACTCTAAGCTCACTGTCCCTCAACAGACAGCTGCCTCCAAGCTCACTGTCCCTCAACAGACAGCTGCCTCCAAGCCCACTGTCCCTCAGCAGACACATGCCTCCAAGCTCACTTTCCCTCAGCAGACACATGACTCCAAGCTCACTTTCCCTCAGCAGACACATGACTCCAAGCTCAATTTCCCTCAGCAGACACATGACTCTAAGCTCACTGTCCCTCAACAGACAGCTGCCTCCAAGCTCACTGTCCCTCAACAGACAGCTGCCTCCAAGCCCACTGTCCCTCAGCAGACACATGCCTCCAAGCTCACTTTCCCTCAGCAGACACATGACTCTAAGCTCACTATCCCTCAACAGACAGCTGCCTCCAAGCTCACTGTCCCTCAACAGACAGCTGCCTCCAAGCCCACTGTCCCTCAGCAGACACATGCCTCCAAGCTCACTTTCCCTCAGCAGACACATGACTCCAAGCTCACTTTCCCTCAGCAGACACATGACTCTAAGCTCACTGTCCCTCAACAGACAGCTGCCTCCAAGCTGACTGTCCCTCAACAGACAGCTGCCTCCAAGCCCACTGTCCCTCAGCAGACACATGCCTCCAAGCTCACTTTCTCTCAGCAGACACATGACTCGAAGCTCACTTTCCCTCAGCAGACACATGACTCTAAGCTCACTGTCCCTCAACAGACAGCTGCCTCCAAGCTCACTGTCCCTCACAGACAGCTGCCTCCAAGCCCACTGTCCCTCAGCAGACATATGCCTCCAAGCTCACTTTCCCTCAGCAGACACATGACTCCAAGCTCACTTTCCTTCAGCAGACACATGACTCCAAGCTCACTTTCCCTCAGCAGACACATGACTCCAGCTCACTGTCCCTCAGCAGACAGCTGCCTCCAAGCTCACTGTCCCTCAACAGACAGCTGCCTCCAAGCTCACTGTCCCTCAACAGACAGCTGCCTCCAAGCTCACTGTCCCTCAACAGACACATGCCTCCAAGCCCACTGTCCCTCTGCAGACACATGCCTCCAAGCTCACTTTCCCTCAGCAGACACATGCCTCCAAGCTCACTTTCCCTCAGCAGACACATGACTCTAAGCTCACTGTCCCTCAACAGACAGCTGCCTCCAAGCTCATTGTCCCTCAACAGACCGCTGCCTCCAAGCCCACTGTCCCTCAGCAGACACATGCCTCCAAGCTCACTTTCCCTCAGCAGACACATGACTCCAAGCTCACTTTCCCTCAGCAGACACATGACTCTAAGCCCACTGTCCCTCAGCAGACACATGCCTCCAAGCTCACGATCCCTCAGCAGACAGCTGCCTCCAAGCTCACTGTCCCTCAACAGACAGCTGCCTCCAAGCCCACTGTCCCTCAGCAGACATATGCCTCCAAGCTCACTTTCCCTCAGCAGACACATGCCTCCAAGCTCACTGTCCCTCAACAGACAGCTGCCTCCAAGCCCACTGTCCCTCAGCAGACACATGCCTCCAAGCTCACTTTCCCTCAACAGACAGCTGTCTCCAAGCCCACTGTCCCTCAACAGACACATGCCTCCAAGCCCACTGTCCCTCAGCAGCAAACTGTCTCCAAGCCCACTGTAACTCAGCAGACAGCTGTCTCCAAACCCACTGTCCCTCAGCAGACACTGCTCAAAGCCCACTGTCCCTCAACAGACACCTGCCCCCAAGCTCACTGTCCCTCAACAGACAGCTGCCTCCAAGCCCTGTCCCTTAGCAGACACATGCCTCCAAGCCCCGAGCGGGGAAACCGGTTAAGTGTCTTGGAGCCATTCTGAAAGATCTTCAGAAGTTCGGCAGGGTGATCACCAGCTTCCACTGACAGCGCCGGCTGAAAGCGCTGTTTTGTGGTTTTCTGTTTTGTTTGTGTTTTTGTTGTGTTTTTGCTGTTGCGCTATGTGTGTTGATTCATAGCGGGTTGTTGTATTGTTTGTGACCATTTGCTATTTGTTTGAAAACAATAAGGTTAGTGCTGCACATCGGTTTATTTTGATAACTTGTGGATCTTTGTGGGATTTTGCTTAGACCAAGGCAACAGGTTGGTGCAGCACAGCTTTTTATTGTGGGATTTGTGATTTGTGAAATAGAGCAGGACAGGTCAAAACCAAAGTACCGCCGTACCTAAAGATGTGAATTTATGGAAAAAAAATCTTCCCGGAAGCATTGAATTTGTGAAGAATGGGCGGATAAGTATGGTTTGATTGAAAGCTCAGATTAGCGTCCGTAAATGGTTTATTGAGCGAGTGTATGTAGAAGAGAGGTTGCAGTTAAGGAGAAAGAGACGGAAATACAGCGATTGAGAGAAAGAAAAAAGAGAAAGAATTAAAAAAGGGACCAGCTACAAATGTGCTGTGAAAGAGTAACGTCCAGATACAGAATGTAGACCTACTGTAAAAGACAAAGGTCCAGATGTAGAATGCACTATAAAAGAAAAAGAGTTAAAGAAGGGTCAGGAACCGCGGAGGGCTCGCTGATCCCACTCTGAAGTCCAAATGAAAGGAAGCAATTTCAAACGGCGGGGTTAAGTTGAAGTTTCATTTAAGTGAACTTTCACATAATTTGAATTGGATATTGAGACACTTTGTGGGACAGATGCTGACCGTGGTTCCACTGAGGGTATTCGGTGAAAGTCTATCCTCTGATTTGGGAAATTTTGGGTTGTGTACAAAACAGGAGAAAAAGTTTTTTTTTTATTGTCACCCAGGTTGTTTGGTATGACAGTAAAAAGAGCCATTGACATCATTTCATCCAATATGGACTAGAACGGGTGACGAATAGATTTCAAAATCATACAGATAAACAGTCATCATAGCTGCTTATCAGGATTTTCATCGAAAAGAAATCTATCACAGATAAACAGTCATTGTAGCTTAAAGGAGTTGCAGCTGTTTGCAGGTTTTCCTGCAAAGTTTACCGAGAAACTAAACTGTTGCGTATAGTGACGTTTATACGTAAAAGAAGTACTTTGGCTGCTTGTTGACTATTTTTGGAAATGGAGAACAGAGCACAAAATCACACGTTCTTCAGGGCCGGTATTGGATGGAATGATGACAAACCATGGTCCACAGGCTTTAGA
>NW_022604394.1:0-84623 GCF_008692095.1 Etheostoma spectabile
CTGGATCTTTCTGTTGACCCGTCAAACACCTCAACCAACCTCCCTTGCGGTTTTTTGGCCTTTCATATTCTCCACTACCGTAGTGGCTCTTAATTGCTACGTCCTCTTCTCAGGGACATCACATTTGGCATGTTTTTCGTGGTGGCCCACACAAAATTTTCACGCATTCCGTTGCCACCAGCGCGTAATGCGGTGTTAATCGTTGTGCGACCAGGAATTCTGTAAGACCAAGCTTCCCTAGATCAAACAAGCTCACAGAATTTTCCCACATTTGGTACCACCACCACGTTGTTGCGGTGTTAAATTTTTTACACAGGGCCCCCTTTAAGGTAAGGAAAGGCTTGTGGGTGGCCTTACTTTTTTCCATGACACGCGGGACAACAACGGGGACGGTTGGGTTTAGGAAAGCCAAATAACAGGACTTGGAAAAACAAAACTGGAAGGTTGGGTTAAGGAAAAAAACACAGGATGGTTTACGGTTTATGTCCTGCTCATTTGTTTCCTCTTATTTTTCCCAGTTCTTCTGTTTACTTCAGTTGAAGCAGGCTATGCAAAGTTGCAAAATGCTCTACTACACTTTTGCTTCCTACTTATCTTGTTAGGGGATCCCAGGTCCTTCCCAAGGCCAGAGTCACGGATCAATCACAACTTGAAAGCTGAGAACAAAGTCCTTCAGTTTTAATTAGAAAAGAGAATATCAGCATTTTTATTTGTCAAAAAAATATCTACACTAACACAGCCACACCTGCTGTCTTTTATCTGGATGGACTTGATTCTAAGCTGGACCTTCAATGCTCAATTAGGTATCAACACCATTTTACACCTTTGGGCTCGTGGGATTTGAACCCGGACCCTCTCGCCCCCTAAAAGGAGAATCATACCCTAGGACCAACGAGCCACGTCAAAACCGCTTTTTTAGCAATTTTTCATCACGGAAATGCAGCTCGATCTGTCATTGACTTGAAGGCAATGGTTAAGTAGTTTGACAATTGGGGTCTTCTATGGGGGCTCCCCTGCAGATTCAGCTTTCTAATTTACATTGGACAACGAATACCTTTGACGTAAAACGTTTTTACTAAAATTCAAACTTGAAATTTTTTCGGTTCAAAACAAAAATGGTTGGGTTAGTACGTCATTTCTTATTGACTTTAACATGTCATTGTTTTTCCGTGGTGGCCACGCAGATTTTCACACATTCTGTGCCACCACCCCACGTAGTGCGTTGTTAACAGTTGTGACCATTAATTCCGTGAAATGAACACGACCACTTAAGGTAAGGAAAGGCTTGTGGGTGGGCTTACAATACCATGACACGCGGGACAACAATGGGACGGTTGGGTTTAGGAAAACCATAAACGGTTGGGTTTAGGAAAGCAATAACGGGACTTGGGACAACAACAGGTTTGAGTTAGGAAAATAACACAGATGGTGTTTTGGTTGGGCTTAGGAAACGTGACAGACGGGACACGATCACGCTCTACTGGATCTTCTGTTGACCCGTCAAACACCTCAACCAACCTCCCTTTGCGGTTTTTTGGCCTTTCATACTTCTCACTACGTAGTGCTCTTAATGCTAATCATCTTCTCAGTGACATCACTTTGCATTGTTTTCCGTGGTGGCCACACAAAATTTTCACGCATTCCGTGCCACCAGCGCGTAATGCGGTGTTAATAGTTTGTGCGACCAGGAATTCTGTAAGACCAAGCTCCCTAGATCAACAAGCTCACAGAATTTTCCCACATTTGGTACCACCACCACGTTGTGCGGTGTTAACATTTTTTACACAGGCCCCCTTTAAGGTAAGGAAAGGCTTGTGGGTGGCCTTACTTTTCCATGACACGCGGGACAACAACGGGACGGTTGGGTTTAGGAAAGCAATAACAGGACTTGGAACAAAAACTGGAAGGTTTGTTAAGGAAAAAAAACAACAGGATGGTTACGGTTTATGTCCTGCTCATTTGTTCCTCATATTTTTCCCAGTTCTTCTGTTTACTTCAGTTGAAGCAGGCTATGCAAAGTTGCAAAAATGCTCTACTACACTTTTGCTTCCTACTTATCTTGTTAGGGGATCCCAGGTCCTTCCAAGGCCAGAGTCAAGGATCAATCACAACTTGAAAGCTGAGAACAAAGTCTTCAGTTTTAATTAGAAAGAGAATATCAGCATTATTGTCAAATATTCTACACTAACACATGCACCTGCTGTCTTTTATCTGGATGGACTTGATTCTAAGCTGGACTTCAATGCTCAATTAGGTATCAACACCATTTTACACCTTTGGGCTCGTCCGGGATTTGAACCCGGGACTCTCGCACCCTAAGCGAGAATCATACCCCTAGACCAACGAGCCACGTCAAACCGCTTTTTAGCAATTTTTCATCACGGAAATGCAGCTCCGATCTGTCATTGACTTGAAAGGCAATGGTTAAGTAGTTTGACATTGGGTCTTTCTATGGCTCCCCTGCCAGATTCAGCTTTCTAATTACATTGGACAACAGAATACCTTTGACGTAAAACGTTTTACTAAAATTCAAACTTGAATTTTTTCGTCAAAAATGGTTGGGTTTAGTACGTCATTTCTTATTGACTTTACATTGTCATTGTTTTCCGTGGTGGCCACGCAGAATTTTCACACATTCTGTGCCACCACCACCACGTAGTGCGTTGTTAACAGTTTGTGACCATTAATCCGTGAAATGAACACGACCACTTTAAGGTAAGGAAAGGCTTGTGGGTGGGCTTACAATACCATGACACGCGGGACAACAATGGGACGGTTGGTTTAGGAAAACATAAACGGTTGGGTTTAGGAAAGCAATAACGGGACTTGGGACAACAACAGGTTTGAGTTTAGGAAAATAACAACAGGATGGTTTGGTTGGGCTTAGGAAACGTGACAGACGGGACACGATCACGCTCTACTGGATTCTGTTGACCCGTCAAACACCTCAACCAACCTCCCTTTGCGGTTTTTGGCCTTTCATACTTCTCACTACCGTAGTGGCTCTAATGCTACGTCATCTTCTCAGTGACATCACTTTGGCATTGTTTTCCGTGGTGGCCACACAAAATTTTCACGCATTCCGTGCCACCAGCGCGTAATGCGGTGTAATAGTTTGTGCGACCAGGAATTCTGTAAGACCAAGCTTCCCTCGATCAACAAGCTCACAGAATTTTCCCACATTTGGTACCACCACCACGTTGTGCGGTGTTAACATTTTTTACACAGGCCCCCTTTAAGGTAAGGAAAGCTTGTGGGTGGCCTTACTTTTCCATGACACGCGGGACAACAACGGGACGGTTGGGTTTAGGAAAGCAATAACAGGACTTGGAACAAAAACTGGAAGGTTGGGTTAAGGAAAAAAACAACAGGATGGTTACGGTTTATGTCCTGCTCATTTGTTCCTCATATTTTTCCCAGTTCTTCTGTTTACTTCAGTTGAAGCAGGCTATGCAAAGTTGCAAAAATGCTCTACTACACTTTTGCTTCTACTTATCTTGTTAGGGGATCCCAGGTCCTTCCAAGGCCAGAGTCAAGGATCAATCACAACTTGAAAGCTGAGAACAAAGTCTTCAGTTTTAATTAGAAAGAGAATATCAGCATTATTGTCAAATATTCTACACTAACACATGCACCTGCTGTCTTTTATCTGGATGGACTTGATTCTAAGCTGGACTTCAATGCTCAATTAGGTATCAACACCATTTTACACCTTTGGGCTCGTCCGGGATTTGAACCGGGACCTCTCGCACCCTAAGCGAGAATCATACCCCTAGACCAACGAGCCACGTCAAACCGCTTTTTAGCAATTTTTCATCACGGAAATGCAGCTCCGATCTGTCATTGACTTGAAAGGCAATGGTTAAGTAGTTTGACATTGGGTCTTTCTATGGCTCCCCTGCCAGATTCAGCTTTCTAATTACATTGGACAACAGAATAACTTTGACGTAAAACGTTTTACTAAAATTCAAACTTGAATTTTTCGTCAAAAATGGTTGGGTTTAGTACGTCATTCTTATTGACTTTACATTGTCATTGTTTTCCGTGGTGGCCACGCAGAATTTTCACACATTCTGTGCCACCACCACCACGTAGTGCGTTGTTAACAGTTTGTGACCATTAATTCCGTGAAATGAACACGACCACTTTAAGGTAAGGAAAGGCTTGTGGGTGGGCTTACAATACCATGACACGCGGGACAACAATGGGACGGTTGGGTTTAGGAAAACCCATAAACGGTTGGGTTTAGGAAAGCAATAACGGGACTTGGGACAACAACAGGTTTGAGTTTAGGAAAATAACAACAGGATGGTTTTGGTTGGCTTAGGAAACGTGACAGACGGGACACGATCACGCTCTACTGGATCTTCTGTTGACCCGTCAAACACCTCAACCAACCTCCCTTTGCGGTTTTTTGGCCTTTCATACTTCTCACTACCGTAGTGGCTCTTAATGCTACGTCATCTTCTCAGTGACATCACTTTGGCATTGTTTTCCGTGGTGGCCACACAAAATTTCACGCATTCCGTGCCACCAGCGCGTAATGCGGTGTTAATAGTTTGTGCGACAGGAATTCTGTAAGACCAAGCTTCCCTAGATCAACAAGCTCACAGAATTTTCCCACATTTGGTACCACCACCACGTTGTGCGGTGTTAACATTTTTTACACAGGCCCCCTTTAAGGTAAGGAAAGGCTGTGGGTGGCCTTACTTTTCCATGACACGCGGGACAACAACGGACGGTTGGGTTTAGGAAAGCAATAACAGGACTTGGAACAAAAACTGGAAGGTTGGGTTAAGGAAAAAAAAACAGGATGGTGTTTATGTCCTGCTCATTTGTTCCTCATATTTTTCCCAGTTCTTCTGTTTACTTCAGTTGAAGCAGGCTATGCAAAGTTGCAAAATGCTCTACTACACTTTTGCTTCCTACTTATCTTGTTAGGGGATCCCAGGTCCTTCCAAGGCCAGAGTCAAGGATCAATCACAACTTGAAAGCTGAGAACAAAGTCTTCAGTTTTAATTAGAAAGAGAATATCAGCATTATTGTCAAATATTCTACACTAACACATGCACCTGCTGTCTTTTATCTGGATGGACTTGATTCTAAGCTGGACTTCAATGCTCAATTAGGTATCAACACCATTTTACACCTTTGGGCTCGTCCGGGATTTGAACCCGGGACCTCTCGCCCCTAAGCGAGAATCATACCCCTAGACCAACGAGCCACGTCAAACCGCTTTTTAGCAATTTTCATCACGGAAATGCAGCTCCGATCTGTCATTGACTTGAAAGGCAATGGTTAGTAGTTTGACATTGGGTCTTTCTATGGCTCCCCTGCCAGATTCAGCTTTCTAATTACATTGGACAACAGAATACCTTTGACGTAAAACGTTTACTAAAATTCAAACTTGAATTTTTCCGTCAAAATGGTTGGGTTTAGTACGTCATTTCTTATTGACTTTACATTGTCATTGTTTTCCGTGGTGGCCACGCAGAATTTTCACACATTCTGTGCCACCACCACCACGTAGTGCGTTGTTAACAGTTTGTGACCATTAATTCCGTGAAATGAACACGACCACTTTAAGGTAAGGAAAGGCTTGTGGGTGGGCTTACAATACCATGACACGCGGGACAACAATGGGACGGTTGGGTTTAGGAAAACCATAAACGGTTGGGTTTAGGAAAGCAATAACGGGACTTGGGACAACAGGTTTGAGTTTAGGAAATAACAACAGGATGGTTTCGGTTGGGCTTAGGAAACGTGACAGGCGGGACACAATCACGCTCTACTGGAACTTCTGTTGACCCGTCAAACACCTAAAACCAACCTCAATTTGCGGGTTTTTGGCCTTTCATACTTCTCGCTACCGTAGTGGCTCCTAATGCTACGTCATCTTCTCAGTGACATCACTTTGGCATGTTTTCCTGGGTGGCCACACAAAATTTTCACGCAAAAATTTGCCACCACCGCGTAATGCAGTGTTAGTAGTTTGTGCGACCAGTTGAGCTGACACCTCTTCCTTTTGCTTTGCACCCTCAGTGTGTCCGGTTCAGAATCCCCATGCTCCTCTAGGCCCCTTGTGACTGTGCCACCGCCGCCGCTGTCGCCATCGCCACCACAGGACCTCCTCGCCATGACGACGGCTTTGACAAGCGCGGCGGACGCCTCCGTGCGAGGCAGACGCCGCCGTCTCTCGATGAGCGGATCCTTCTCAACTGCTCGAGGAACGCCCTCCTCTTGTTGAGCTTGCCGCGCATCCATTCGGGCCTGAGCTCTCGCACACAGCACAAAGGCGTTGTAGGCGGACACGTCGAGGATGTTGTGGAAGACGACGAGGGGCCAGCGCCGTCTTCCTGCGGCAGCTGTACGTGCCCACGAGCTTGTCCAGGTTGTCCACGCCGCCCTTGGTGTGGGTGTAGTGGAGGATGATGTCGGGTTTGGCTTGCCTGCCGGCGCCGACGCCCGAATCACCCGTGTGCAGCGTGCTCAGCAGCACCACGTTCCTGTGCTTCTTGGGCACGTAGGACACAGAGTGGCGACGGGCGGAAGGCAAACTTGGACGAGAAGACCGCACGGCCTTTGGTGGCGAGCAACGCCCCCGGCAGCTCGGGCTTGTTTTTTTTTGTCCTTGCAGGCCGTGACGTCCATCGCTTCCACTTGCCGCCTATGGCACATCTCCTTTGACCCTCGAGGTTTATGGCGGCCACAAATGTCTGATTTGCCGCGTGACAAACAGGCCAAACGCAGACACTATGTCGTGGACGTGTTCCGCGGCGTACTCTGTGGGTCCGGGCGCTGTAGTAGCAGCAGCGCGGCGGCGGCGGCGGCGGCAGCAGCAGCAGCAGCAGTAGCAGCGTCTGTTGTGTCCTTTTCTTGGTCGGGTTTGTCCTCTTCGGTGGCGTGGTAGTGAGTTCTTGGGACACTTGGATGACACGTTTTGAGGAAACATTTGATTTTGCCATCTTTTGACACAAATGTTTCCTCATCCTGCTCATCCTCCTCTTGCCCCTCGTCTTCACTACCCTCTTCTTCTTCTTCTTCGTCTTCTTCTTCTTCGTCCCTTGCATGTCCACCCTCTTCTTCTTCTTCTTCTTCTTCATTCACTTGTTCTCCTCCTTCGTCTTGAACTTCAACGTCACTTGCCTTGGTCATCATCTTTGATGTCGTCGTCGTCGTCGTCGCAGCAGGAGTAGTCTTTTTCTCTGCTGTGGTCGTGTAAACGTTGGTCGTGTAAACGGTGGTCCTCTTCTCCTTTTTGTACCTTGGCTTCAGCAGCGACATTGCGAGCGGCGGGGCACTCGCGAGAATCCGATGCAGCTTCAACTCCAGTGTCAAACGACGGGCCATGCTGCAGCTTCTGCCCCGGCTGTGCCAACGTGCCACGTGCGAAAAGTGCACAGGTCCGAAACAAGATGACGTGAAAAAGAAATGACAAGAACAAGAAGACAAGACAAATGTGTCTAAAGTGTCTATTGTGTGTATATTGTGTGTCTGTGTGTGTTTGTGTGTGTGTGTGTGTGTGTGTGTAATAAAAAAATTAGTAGACTAATGTCAAAAAATGCCTTTGTTTCTCTATTCTTTTTTACCTCCCTTTCCACTCGACCTGAAGGACAATGCCCTGGGTCCCAGGGACCGAAAAGGACAATGCCATGGGTCCCAGGGACCCAAGGACAACGTCAAGGGTCCCAGGGACCCGTAGGACAACATCAAGGGTCCCTGTGACCCAAAAGGACAATGTCAGGGTCCCTGCGACCCAAAAGGACAATGTCATGGGTCCGGGGACCCAAAAGGACAATGTCATGGGTCCCAGGGACCCGAAGGACAGCGTCAGGGTCCCTGGGACCCAAAGGACAATGCCACGGGTCACTGGAACCCGTAGGACAACGTCAAGGGTCCTGGTGACCCAAAAGGACAACGTCAAGGGTCCCAGGGACCAAAGGACAATTCCAGGGTCCCGGGACCCGAAGGACAACACAAGGCTAGAGGAACCTGGTCCGAGGCGTGGCCACACATTTCCATTCGCCTTCCTGCACAGCTGCAACCCATCTCCATCATTCAATCTCCACAGCTGCAATCCATCTCCATCATTCCATCTTCATCATTCCATCTCCACAGTATATAACCCGGGCTGACCACCTCTTCAGCGCCAGTTTGTTTCTAAACCCTAAGTGGTAACTAGGCCAGTCATCAGTGCACGTTGCTCTCAAGCCTTGCCATTGACTAACCTTGTTTTGTTCTCGTCACAGTTTCAGTGTTCCGCCGTGAGCGTATGCAGCTTCCTCAGACCCGCTCCGTGGTTGCTCTCATCTACACCTCCACCACCACCTGTTCCTCATCTGTGTTTTTGTTGGATTAAACCTTTTCTTTACCTTTTTTATCCGCGCTTGTGTTTTTTCTGTGTGTGGGTCAACCTACCCTCAACACAAACAGAGTACCTCGCCATGGACAAGATGCTCAAGCAAAAAAGAGCCAGCTACATACAGGCCAGTGACATAGGCAGATTGAACCATGTGGCCGATGTTCTCTTTCACCATGGGATGATGACACAAGAACAGGTGGATACCGTCCATTCTATTAGATCCCCTCAGGACAGGGCTAGGACAATGATCGATGTAGCGAGGAGGAACGGGTCCGTTGTGTGTGAAACGTTTATGGACGCCTGGGAAAACTACCACGGTGGAACCGCTGCGGCTGCACCCAAGGTAGCTCACGATTTACTCGCAATGTGGATGAGTTGACCACCAAAGATATTAGCAGGCTCAAGTTTGTCATGCTTGACATACACGTCTACGATCAACGACCTGTCAGTTGTGTCACTTTGGATCCACTGACTCACAGAACCCAGATAGCAGACGCTATCGTGCAGCACTACAAAGACAAAGCGTGAGCGGTCTTGCTCATCCTGCTGGAGCGCATAAGTCGCAACGATCTGGTGGAAAGGCTTCGCAGCGGCGCCCATGACCAAATGACACGTCCACGCGGAGATGATACCCTTGCTGGCTATTGCTCTGCCATCCGAGGGGATGCGGCTCAGGTCAGGATGAAGGTGTTTGACACACTCAAAGACCTCAGCAAAGACTCTTTCAAAAGGTTTGTGTGGATGCTGCGTCTGCCGCCCTACAAATGAACATATCACAAGTGTGAGCGACCTTGTTGATATACTCACAGACCATGTGAACCGTGACACGTTCATGTACGTGGAACTGTGTATGCAACTCTGCGTCTGATCGGGAGTGTGAACTTAGCCGAAAGGTTGGCTACGTACATACGTAGCCTCAGCGTCTGAACGTCAGTGTTGCCCTAAACTGTTTTAGGAACCTTACCCTATTGTACACAGATACACATTACTGCAGATGAATAAAATGAATGCTTGTCAAAACCCCGGATTCCGTGTCCAATTGTGTACCACCATTGTGAAAGTGTTAATTGCATCCTACTGGTGCGTTTTCGCAATCTGTTCAAACATGCTGCTTCATTCATTGAGATGATTGTGTTATCAGTGCATGTATTTGCCCTATTTCCCTTTGAGAGGACGACAGGACTTATATATGGTTGACATACATATATGTTGATATACTCTTACATGAGTGTAAAACAGTGGCCATTGTGTGTTCTGTCAGCAAACATGGTATTATTTTAGCGTTAGCTACTGCATAGCTGGTCCCGGGGACCCAAAAGGAAATGCCATGGGTCCCGGGGACCCGTAGGACAACGTCAAGGGTCCTGGTGACCCGAATGACAATGCTTTGGGTCCCTGTGACCCAAAAGGACAATGTCAAGGGTCCCTGGGACCCAAAAGGACAATGCCCTGGGTCCCAGGGACCCAAAAGGACAATGCCATGGGTCCCAGGGACCCAAAGGACAACGTCGAGGGTCCCAGGGACCCGTAGGACAACATCAAGGGTCCTTGTGACCCAAAAGGACAACATCAAGGGTCCCGGGGACCCGAAAGGACAATGCCCTGGGTCCCAGGGACCCGAAGGACAACGTCAAGGGTCCCAGGGACCCGTAGGACAACGTCAAGGGTCCCTGTGACCCAAAAGGACAACGTCAAAGGTCCTGGGGACCCGAAGGACAATGCCATGGGTCCCAGGGACCCGAAGGACTACGTCAAGGGTCCTTGTGACCCAAAAGGACAACGTCAAGGGTCCCAGGGACCCGAAAGGACAATGCCATGGGTCTCAAGGACCCGTAGGACGACGTCAAGGTTCTCAAGGACCCGTTGGACGACGTCAAGGGTCTTCGGGTCCCAGGGACCCGTAGGAAAATGCCATGGGTCCCAGTGACCCGTAGGACAACGTCAAGGGTCCCTGTGACCCAAAAGGACAACGTCAAAGGTCCTGGGGACCCTAAAGGACAATGCCATGGGTCCCAGGGACCCGAAGGACAATGCCATGGGTCCCAGGGACCCGAAGGACTACGTCAAGGGTCCTTGTGACCCCAAAAGACAACGTCAAGGGTCCCAGGGACCCGAAAGGACAATGCCATGGGTCCCAAGGACCCGTAGGACGACGTCAAGGGTCTTCGGGTCCCAGGGACCCGTAGGACAATGCCATGGGTCCCAGTGACCCGTAGGACAATGTCAAGGGTCTTCGGGTCCCAGGGACCCGTAGGACAATGCCATGAGTCCCAGGGACCCAAAGGACAATAACATGGGTCCCAGGGAACCGTAGGACAATGCCGTGGGTCCCAGGGACCCGAAGGACAATACGATGGGTAAAACTGCACGGGTCCCAGGGACCCGAAGGACAACACAAGGGTTAAAACAACACTGTAGCTACATGTAATGTCTCGCTAAATGTGTAGGATTTTGTAATCTCTATTGGTAAAGGCCATTTTATTGAAATGGGGTTTCCCTCATACTCTGAGTCAGAAAACTCAGCTGCAGTACACAGAGCTTTCCAGTTTCACTTCTGAACGCTTGTACAGGGGTTTGTTCAGATGTCATTCATAGCCTAATTTATGTAAAATTTTATACCTAGAAACGTGGCCAAAATTGATTATTTTATGGCTGTTGACACCATATTCTGATTAATGCAGTGATAAAAGGACACATCTAAAATAAAAAACCCTCTGTAACACCCACTGACTAAAAATCTGTCAACAAAATAAAAGAATTTTGAATCTGACTTCGACTTTGTGTACATTTTTTCTAGGCATAGTTACGTCAAATTACACGTATATCTGGAGTTATTATTTGACTTTGTTGAACACAAGCTGGATTCAACTGCTGCCACTTCAAGTCGAGTCAAATTTATTCGTCAAATCTACAATATGTGCCAGACATACAGAACGTTTGAAAATGTTGAGACAGCTGCCTCAAAGCTCACTGTCTCTCAGCAGACAGCTGCCTCCAAGCTCACTGTCCCTCAGCAGACAGCTGTCTCCAAGCCCACTGTCCCTCAGCAGACACATGCCTCCAAGCTCACTGTCCCTCAAAAGACAGCTGCCTCCAAGCTCACTGTCCCTCAACAGACAGCTGCCTCCAAGCCCACTGTCCCTCAGCAGACACATGCTTCCAAACTCACTTTCCCTCAGCAGACACATGCCTCCAAGCTCACTGTCCCTCAGCAGACACATGCCTCCAAGCTCACTTTCCCTCAGCAGACACATGACTCCAAGCTCACTTTCCCTCAGCAGACACATGACTCTAAGCTCACTGTCCCTCAACAGAAAGCTGCCTCCAAGCTCACTGTCCCTCAGCAGACACATGACTCCAAGCTCACTTTCCCTCAGCAGACACATGACTCTAAGCTCACTATCCCTCAGCAGACAGCTGCCTCCTAGCTCACTGTCCCTCAACAGACAGCTGCCTCCAAGCCCACTGTCCCTCAGCAGACACATGCCTCCAAGCTCACTTTCCCTCAGCAGACACATGACTCTAAGCTCACTGTCCCTCAACAGACAGCTGCCTCCATGCTCATTGTCCCTCAACAGACAGCTGCCTCCAAGCCCACTGTCCCTCAAAAGACAGCTGCCTCCAAGCCCACTGTCCCTCAGCAGACACATGCCTCCAAGCTCACTTTCCCTCAGCAGACACATGACTCCAAGCTCACTTTCCCTCAGCAGACACATGATTCTAAGCTCACTGTCCCTCAACAGACAGCTGCCTCCAAGCTCATTGTCCCTCAACAGACAGCTGCCTCCAAGCCCACTGTCCCTCAGCAGACACATGCCTCCAAGCTCACTTTCCCTCAGCAGACACATGACTCCAAGCTCACTTTCCCTCAGCAGACACATGACTCTAAGCTCACTGTCCCTCAACAGACAGCTGCCTCCAAGCTCACTGTCCCTCAACAGACAGCTGCCTCCAAGCTCACTGTCCCTCAGCAGACACATGCCTCCAAGCTCACTTTCCCTCAGCAGACACATGACTCTAAGCTCACTGTCCCTCAACAGACAGCTGCCTCCAAGCTAACTGTCCCTCAGCAGACACATGCCTCCAAGCTCACTTTCCTCAGCAGACACATGACTCCAAGCTCGCTTTCCCTCAGCAGACACATGACTACAAGCTCACTTTCCCTCAGCAGACACATGACTCTAAGCTCACTGTCCCTCAACAGACAGCTGCCTCCAAGCTCACTGTCCCTCAACAGACAGCTGCCTCCAAGCCCACTGTCCCTCAGCAGACACATGCTTCCAAGCTCACTTTCCCTCAGCAGACACATGACTCCAAGCTCACTTTCCCTCTGCAGACACATGACTCTAAGCTCACTTTCCCTCAACAGACAGCTGCCTCCAAGCTCACTGTCCCTCAACAGACAGCTGCCTCCAAGCCCACTGTCCCTTAGCAGACACATGTCTCCAAGGTCACTTTCCCTCAGCAGACACATGACTCCAAGCTCACTTTCCCTCAGCAGACACATGACTCCAAGCTCACTTTCCCTCAGCAGACACATGACTCTAAGCTCACTTTCCCTCAGCAGACACATAACTCCAAGCTCAATTTCCCTCAGCAGACACATGACTCTAAGCTCACTGTCCCTCAATAGACAGCTGCCTCCAAGCTCACTGTCCCTCAACAGACAGCTGCCTCCAAGCCCACTGTCCCTCAGCAGACACATGCCTCCAAGCTCACTTTCCCTCAGCAGACACATGACTCCAAGCTCACTTTCCCTCAGCAGACACATGACTCCAAGCTCAATTTCCCTTAGCAGACACATGACTCTAAGCTCACTGTCCCTCAACAGACAGCTGCCTCCAAGCTCACTGTCCCTCAACAGACAGCTGCCTCCAAGCCCACTGTCCCTCAGCAGACACATGCCTCCAAGCTCACTTTCCCTCAGCAGACACATGACTCTAAGCTCACTATCCCTCAACAGACAGCTGCCTCCAAGCTCACTGTCCCTCAACAGACAGCTGCCTCCAAGCCCACTGTCCCTCAGCAGACACATGCCTCCAAGCTCACTTTCCCTCAGCAGACACATGACTCCAAGCTCACTTTCCCTCAGCAGACACATGACTCTAAGCTCACTGTCCCTCAACAGACAGCTGCCTCCAAGCTGACTGTCCCTCAACAGACAGCTGCCTCCAAGCCCACTGTCCCTCAGCAGACACATGCCTCCAAGCTCACTTTCTCTCAGCAGACACATGACTCGAAGCTCACTTTCCCTCAGCAGACACATGACTCTAAGCTCACTGTCCCTCAACAGACAGCTGCCTCCAAGCTCACTGTCCCTCAACAGACAGCTGCCTCCAAGCCCACTGTCCCTCAGCAGACATATGCCTCCAAGCTCACTTTCCCTCAGCAGATACATGACTCCAAGCTCACTTTCCTTCAGCAGACACATGACTCCAAGCTCACTTTCCCTCAGCAGACACATGACTCTAAGCTCACTGTCTCTCAGCAGACAGCTGCCTCCAAGCTCACTGTCCCTCAACAGACAGCTGCCTCCAAGCTCACTGTCCCTCAACAGACAGCTGCCTCCAAGCTCACTGTCCCTCAACAGACACATGCCTCCAAGCCCACTGTCCCTCTGCAGACACATGCCTCCAAGCTCACTTTCCCTCAGCAGACACATGCCTCCAAGCTCACTTTCCCTCAGCAGACACATGACTCTAAGCTCACTGTCCCTCAACAGACAGCTGCCTCCAAGCTCATTGTCCCTCAACAGACCGCTGCCTCCAAGCCCACTGTCCCTCAGCAGACACATGCCTCCAAGCTCACTTTCCCTCAGCAGACACATGACTCCAAGCTCACTTTCCCTCAGCAGACACATGACTCTAAGCCCACTGTCCCTCAGCAGACACATGCCTCCAAGCTCACGATCCCTCAGCAGACAGCTGCCTCCAAGCTCACTGTCCCTCAACAGACAGCTGCCTCCAAGCCCACTGTCCCTCAGCAGACATATGCCTCCAAGCTCACTTTCCCTCAGCAGACACATGCCTCCAAGCTCACTGTCCCTCAACAGACAGCTGCCTCCAAGCCCACTGTCCCTCAGCAGACACATGCCTCCAAGCTCACTTTCCCTCAACAGACAGCTGTCTCCAAGCCCACTGTCCCTCAACAGACACATGCCTCCAAGCCCACTGTCCCTCAGCAGAAAACTGTCTCCAAGCCCACTGTAACTCAGCAGACAGCTGTCTCCAAACCCACTGTCCCTCAGCAGACACCTGCCTCAAAGCCCACTGTCCCTCAACAGACACCTGCCCCCAAGCTCACTGTCCCTCAACAGACAGCTGCCTCCAAGCCCACTGTCCCTTAGCAGACACATGCCTCCAAGCCCCGAGCGGGGAAACCGGTTAAGTGTCTTGGAGCCATTCTGAAAGATCTTCAGAAGTTCGGCAGGGTGATCACCAGCTTCCACTGACAGCGCCGGCTGAAAGCGCTGGTTTGTGGTTTTCTGTTTTGTTTGTGTTTTTGTTGTGTTTTTGCTGTTGCGCTATGTGTGTTGATTCATAGCGGGTTGTTGTATTGTTTGTGACCATTTGCTATTTGTTTGAAAACAATAAGGTTAGTGCTGCACATCGGTTTATTGTGATAACTTGTGGATCTTTGTGGGATTTTGCTTAGACCAAGGCAACAGGTTGGTGCAGCACAGCTTTTTATTGTGGGATTTGTGATTTGTGAAATAGAGCAGGACAGGTCAAAACCAAAGTACCGCCGTACCTAAAGATGTGAAATTTATGGAAAAAAAATCTTCCCGGGAAGCATTGAATTTGTGAAAGAATGGGCGGATAAGTATGGTTTTGATTGAAAGCTCAGATTAGCGTCCGTAAATGGTTTATTGAGCGAGTGTATGTAGAAGAGAGGGTTGCAGTTAAGGAGAAAAAGAGACGGAAAATACAGCGATTGAGAGAAAGAAAAAAGAGAAAGAATTAAAAAAGGGACCAGCTACAAAATGTGCTGTGAAAGAGTAACGTCCAGATACAGAATGTAGACCTACTGTAAAAGACAAAGGTCCAGATGTAGAATGCACTATAAAAGAAAAAGAGTTAAAGAAGGGTCAGGAACCGCGGAGGGCTCGCTGATCCCACTCTGAAGTCCAAATGAAAAGGAAGCAATTTCAAACGGCGGGGGTAAGTTGAAGTTTCATTTAAGTTGAACTTTCACATAATTTGAATTGGATATTGAGACACTTTGTGGGACAGATGCTGACCGTGGTTCCACTGAGGGTATTCGGTGAAAGTCTATCCTCTGATTTGGGAAATTTTGGGTTGTGTACAAAACAGGAGAAAAAGTTTTTTTTTATTGTCACCCAGGTTGTTTGGTATGACAGGTAAAAAGAGCCAATTGACATCATTTCATCCAATATGGACTAGAACGGGGTGACGAATAGATTTCAAAATCATACAGATAAACAGTCATCATAGCTGCTTATCAGGATTTTCATCGAAAAGAAATCTATCACAGATAAACA
The DNA here is from genome assembly GCF_008692095.1 of Etheostoma spectabile. Taxonomy (NCBI): domain Eukaryota; kingdom Metazoa; phylum Chordata; class Actinopteri; order Perciformes; family Percidae; genus Etheostoma; species Etheostoma spectabile. Next base: position 15,864 of record NW_022604394.1, read on the forward strand.
GTCATTGTAGCTTAAATGGAGTTGCAGCTGTTTGCAGGTTTTCCTGCAAAGTTTACCGAGAAACTAAACTGTTGCCGTATAGTGACGATTATACGTAAAAGAAGTACTTTGGCTGCTTGTTGACTATTTTTGGAAATGGAGAACAAGAGCACAAAATCACACGTTTCTTCAGGGCCGGTATTGGATGGAATGATGACAAACCATGGTCCACAGGCTTTAGAATGCTTGGTTTATTAGGACAACAAAACACAGGTTTCCTGAAAATGGTTCTTTAAGTTACAGGTAAACTTAGAATGCTAAAACAGGTTTTAGAAGAAAAAGAAAAATTATTGAGAGGGGGAAAGACGATTAGCACCCAAGATCTGATTCAAATAGAAGAAAAACAAAATAATGTTTTAGTCAGTGGATGAAAGAAGCCACTCGTAGGGAAAGGAAACAGATAAAAACAAAAACAAACTAGTAACTAAGGAGGGAACAGGTAATGCTGTTGAAACACAGAAAGGAGATATGAACACTGTCACTAATGCATTTTTCCCTCTATCCGAGTCTTAAAGATGGCGATCAGCTGCACCACCACCCTACCCTCCTCCAACATCCAGGCCGAAGGGAGAAACACCGTCCGTGTCTCCCCCAGAAGCAAGCGCCAGGAGTGGACCAGATCCCACACAGCACCCCCCTCGCTGCTCTCTCTCTACAAGCAGCCACGGTCTCTCCCCCACCTACATCTGACAATAACAGCAGCATCGGGTACCATCATCCAATGCTACAAATTAGCTGAACAAGCTGAAAAGAAGAGAAACAGAAGAAAAATAACTTTGACAGTGTCAACGTTGGCTGGAGGGGGGGGGGGGCAAAAGCAGAGGCAAAGCGAGAGGAAAAGGCAGAGGACGAGGTGGAGGGCAGAGGCCAGCAGTGAACCGAGACACATGTCTCAACTGTGGAGGAAGAGGTCACTGGGCAGGCAAATGCCCATCCCCAAAACAAGAAGGGGAACGACAACAGAGGGGTCCACCAGCAGGGGATCGCACCTACAGCCAGCAAAGGGCGGATGAAAGGGAGGAGGTGAACGGGAGTGAGGGAGAGTCTGAGCCAGTCTGCACCGGATAAGGGAAGTGAAAATGCAAAAAACACACACTAACTAATCTGCTTGCAATGAAGTAAATGCTTTCACACGCTACAGCCCATAAACATCACACTCTTCCACACACGATAGGGAGAATTCTAGACGCAATATTACTTTTATTCTACTAGTCTGTGGTCACCAGTGTCCTCTTCTACACTGTGGTGTGCTGGGGGGGCAGCATATCAAAGAAGGACACCCACAGGCTGGATAAACTGATCAGGCGGGCCGGCTCTGTGGTCGGCATGAAGCTGGACTCACTGGTGACGGTGGCAGAGAGGAGGACATTGGACAAACTGCTGGACATTACTGAAAATGCCAGCCACCCCCTGCACACCGTCATCAGCACCCAGAGGAGCCGGTTCAGTGGAAGGCTGCTCCTTCCCAAGTGCCGGACCAACAGACTCAAGGACTCCTTTGTCCCTCATGCCATTAGTCTATACAACTCCTCACTAGGGGGGAGGAGGAAATAGGGCAGAGGACAATACATACATACACAGTACACATACATACATACACAGTACACATACATACATACATACATTCATACACAGTACACATACATACATACACAGTACACATACATACATACACACAGTACACATACATACATACATACATACATACATACATATACATACATACATACATACACGCACACCTGGACTTAAATTCACACCTAGTCACTTTATCACTTTATCACTTCAATACTGGACTCAACACTGACACTTTAATAATAATTTATGGTCTTTTGTCTGTTTATTTGACAAATGTTCTTATTGTTGTTGTTGTTATTATCATTATTGTTATTTTGTTGTCTTTATACTGTCTTTTTTTATCTATTTTTTAATTTCTTTTTTCTTGCTAAAACTGCTGCTGAAATTTTCAATTTCCTTGCGGGAGTCATCCCAAAGGATCATTAAAGAGAAGTCTAAGTCTAAGTCTAAGTCTAAGTCATATCTCTCTTTTGTCTAACCTTCCACAGATCAGTAGAGAAACTTGGGACAATTTGTCCTAGACTGTGACCAGCTGACTGACTGGACTTAAACCATGGAGGGGGACGTTCACACCTCCCTTTCCACGGGAGTTTATCGGAAGCTCCTGTCACACGATGTGACCGCCGCGCGCAGTGTGTTCCAGCGGAAAGAAGCTGACACACAAACACATTTTTTGATAATGCTGTGAATGTTTCCCCCACAGAGATCTCACCGTTGCTGTCCCAAGTGCTGTGAGAAAGTGCAAGCTCACTGTCCCTCAACAGACAGCTGCCTCCAAGCCCACTGTCCCTCAGCAGACACATGGCTCCAAGCCCACTGTCCCTCAGCAGAAAGGTGTCTCCAAGCCCACTGTCCCTCAGCAGACAGCTGTCTCCAAGCCCACTGTCCCTCAGCAGACACATGCCTCCAAGCCCACTGTCCCTCAACAGACACCTGCCTCCAAGCCCACTGTCCCTCAACAGACAGCTGCCTCCAAGCCCACTGTCCCTCAACAGACAGCTGTCTCCAAGCCCACTGTCCCTCAGCCGACAGCTGTCTCCAAGTCCACTGTCCCTCAGCAGACACATGACTCCAATCCCACTGTCCCTCAACAGACAGCTGCCTCCAAGCCCACTGTCCCTCAGCAGAAAGCTGTCTCCAAGCCCACTGTCCCTCAGCAGACAGCTGTCTCCAAGCCCACTGTCCCTCAGTAGACACATGCCTCCAAGCCCACTGTCCCTCAGTAGACACCTGCCTCCAAGCCCACTGTCCCTCAACAGACACCTGCCTCCAAGCCCACTGTCCCTCAACAGACACCTGCCTCCAAGCCCACTGTCCCCCAGCAGACAGCTGTCTCCAAGCCCACTGTCCCTCAGCAGACAGCTGCCTCCAAGCTCACTGTCCCCCAGCAGACGCACGGGTCCCTGGGACCCAAAGGACAATGCCATGGGTCCCAGGGACCCGAAGGACAACGCCATGGGTCCCAGGGACCCAAAGGACAACGTCAAGGGTTCCAGGGACCCGAAGGACAACGCCGAAGGACAACGCCATGGGTCCCAGGGACCCGAAGGACAACGTCACGGGTCCCTGGGACCCGAAGGACAACGGCATGGGTCCCAGGGACCCGAAGGACAACGCCACGGGTCTCAGGGACCCGAAAGACAACGTCAAGGGTCCCAGGGACCCGAAGGACAACGTCAAGGGTCCCAGGGACCTGAAGGACAATGCCATGGGTCCCAGGGACCCAAAAGGACAATGCCATGGGTCCCTAGGACCCGTAGGACAACGTCAAGGGTCTTCTGGTCCCACGGACCTGTAGGACAATACCATGGGTCCCTGGGACCCGAAGGACAACGTCAAGGGTCCTTGTGACTCAAAAGGACAACGTCAAGGGTGTTCTGGTCCCAGGGACCCGTAGGACAATGCCATGAGTCCCAGGGACCCGAAGGACAATAACATGGGTCCCAGGGACCCGTAGGACAATGCCGTGGGTCCCAGAGACCCGAAGGACAATACGATGGGTAAAACTGCACGGGTCCCAGGGACCCGAAGGACAACACAAGGGTTAAAACAGCTGTCTGCTGAACACTCAACACTGTTCGTCTCGCTAAATGTGTAGGATTTTGTAATCACTTTTGGTAAAGGCCATTTTATTGAAATGGGGTTTTCCTCATACTCTGAGTCAGAAAACTCAGCTGCAGTACACAGAGCTTTCCAGTTTCACTTCTGAACGCTTGTACAGGGGTTTGTTCAGATGTCATTCATAGCCTAATTTATGTAGCATTTTATACCTAGAAACGTGGCCAAAATTGATTATTTTATGGCTGTTGACACCATATTCTGATTAATGCAGTGATAAAAGGACACATCTAAAATAAAAACCTCTCTGTAACACCCACTGACTAAAAGTCTGTCAACAAAATAAAAGAATTTTGAATCTGACTTCGACTTTGTGTAAATGTTTTTCTAGGCATAGTTACGTCAAATTACACGTATATCTGGAATGATTATTTGACTTTGTTGAACACACACTGGATTGAACTGCCACTTCAAGTCGAGTCAAATTTATTTGTCAAATCTACAATATGTGCCAGACATACAGAACATTTGAAAATACTTTTCTCTCCGACCCACGGTGCAATATATGCACTAGTCTTATCTGGATGAATGAGTAGGCATAATAAATATTACCAGTACAACATCAAGGGTCCCAGGGACCCGAAGGACAATGCCACGGGTCCCAGGGACCCGAAGGACAACGCCACGGGTCTCAGGGAACCCAAGGACAATGCCATGGGTCCCAGGGACCCGAAGGACAAAGTCAAGGGTCCTTGTGACCCGAAGGACAACGTCAAGGGTCCCAGGGAACCGAAGGACAACGCCATGGGTCCCAGGGACCCGAAGGACAACGCCATGGGTCCCAGGGAGCCGAAGGACAACGCCACGGGTCTCAGGGACCCGAAGGACAACGTCAAGGGTCCCTAGGACCCGTAGGACAACGTCAAGGGTCCCTAGGACCCGTAGGACAACGTCAAGGGTCTTCGGGTCCCAGGGACCCGTAGGACAATGCCATGGAGCCCTGGGACCTGAAGAACAATGCCATGGGTCCCTGGGACCCGAAGGACAACGTCAAGGGTCCTTGTGACCCAAAAGGACAACGTCAAGGGTCCCAGGGAACCCAAGGACAATGCCATGGGTCCCAGGGACCCGAAGGACAAAGTCAAGGGTCCTTGTGACCCAAAAGGACACCGTAAAGGGGCCCAGGGACCCAAAGGACAATGCCACGGGTCCCAGGGACCCGTAGGACAAAGTCAAGGGTCTTTGGGTCCCAGTGACCCGAAGGACAATGCCATGAGTCCCAGGGACCCGAAGGACAATGCCATGGGTCCCAGGGACCCGTAGGACAATGCCGTGGGTCCCAGGGACCCGAAGGACAACACGATGGGTAAAACTGCACGGGTCCCGGGGACCCAAAGGACAACACAAGGATTAAATCCTGACGTTTTTGGCTTTACGGAGGTCTTATCCCCGTCTTTCTAGCCTCTATAGGGGATTTTCTATCCAGCCTGGAACTTTAGCCTCTTTGGGCTTTAAATCCGTACTGTTATGGCCAAGATTGGTCCACTTTATATCCATAGTTCAAGGTTGGGTTTAGGAAAAAAACAACAGGATGGTTACGGTTTATGTCCTGCTCATTTGTTCCTCATATTTTTCCCAGTTCTTCTGTTTACTGCAGTTGAAGCAGGCTATGCAAAGTTGCAAAAATGCTCTAATACACTTTTGCTTCCTACTTATCTTGTTATGGGATCCCAGGTCCTTCCAAGGCCAGAGTCAAGGATCAATCACAACTTGAAAGCTGAGAACAAAGTCTTCAGTTTTAATTAAAAAGAGAATACCAGCATTATTGTCAAATATTCTACACTAACACATGGACCTGCTGTCATTTATCTGGATGGACTTGATTCTAAGCTGGACTTCAATGATCAATTAGGTATCAACACCGTTTTACCCTTTGGGCTCGTCCAGGATTTGAACAAGGGACCTCGCGCACCCTAAGCGAGAATCATACCCCTAGACCAACGAGCCTCGTGAAACTGCATTTTAGCAATTTTTCATCAGGGAAATGCAGCTCCGATTTGTCATTGACTTAAAAGGCAATGGTTAAGTAGTTTAACATTGGGTCTTTCTACGGCTCCCCTGCCAGATTCAGCTTTCTAATTACATTGGACAACAGAATACCTTTGACGTAAAACGTTTTACTAAAACTCAAACTTGAATTTTTCCGTCAAAAATGGTTGGGTTTAGTACGTCATTTCTTATTGACTTTACATTGTCATTGTTTTCCGTGGTGGCCACACAGAATTTTCACACATTCTGTGCTACCACCACCACGTAGTGCGTTGTTAACAGTTTGTGACCATTAATTCCGTGAAATGAACACGACCACTTTAAGGTAAGGAAAGGCTTGTGGGTGGGCTTACGTTACCATGACATGCGGGACAACAATGGGACGGTTGGGTTTAGGAAAACCATAAACGGTTGGGTTTAGGAAAGCAATAACGGGACTTGGGACAACAACAGGTTTGAGTTTAGGAAAATAACAACAGGATGGCTTTGGTTGGGCTTAGGAAACGTGACAGACGGGACACAATCACGCTCTACTGGATCTTCTGTTGACCCGTCAAACACCTCAACCAACCTCCTTTTGCAGGGTTTTTGGCCTTTCATACTTCTCACTACCGTAGTGGCTCCTAATGCTACGTCATCTTCTCAGTGACATCAATTTGGCATTGTTTTCCTTGGTGGCCACACAAAATTTTCACGCATTCTTTACACATTCCGTGCCACCACCGAGTAATGTAGTGTTAATAGTTTGTGCGACCATGAATTCTGTGAGACCAAGCTGCCCTAGATAAACAAGCACACAGAATTTTCCCACATTCTGTACCACCACCACGTAGTGCGGGGTTAACATTTTTTACACAGGCCCCCTTTAACCCTCTGAGCCCGAGACACTCGCCCACGAGTAAAAAAGTACCTCTGATTCATAGTTTAATAACTTTTGAACCATACAAGCGATTTACTCACTTTCTGTTTCGTTTAAATCCTGACGTTTTCGGCTTTACGGAGGTCTTTTCCCCGTCTTTCTAGCCTCTACAGGGGATTTTCTATCCAGCCTGGAACTTCAGCCTCTTTGGGCTTTAAATCCATACTGTTATAGCCAAGATTGGTCCACTTTATATCCATAATTCATCGCGTTTTGGCTCACCTTTGCCGCTTAATCGTTCGTCTAATCTCTGATCTCCTGCTCTGTGTCTGTCCTGTCTATTTTTCAGGAAGTGCATGCCCATATATGGGAGATAAAGGCACCCCTCTTGTATGGAAGGCCAAAGGGGAAAAAAATGCCTATAGACTCTATGGAAGGCCAAATAATGCCCTATTTAGACACATATTTGCTTGTATAACATTGCTGTGGGTGTAATATCAATAAATATGACATTATTATGTTATTATTGGCATAAGTAAATGTCATGAGAGCAAAACGTCTTGACTTTTTTGGAAAAAATGCATGTATTTTGTCAACTGTATAAGTTACAATGATTATTTCTTCACAGTGTGACTCCCAAGACATATGACAAGTGTTTTAGAATGGAAAATGGCTTAGGTTTTACTTATATGTCTGTGATTTCAATACATATCTGGAAGATTCATTTATTTATTTATTTATCTTTAAGGCCCTACAACCATTTGTAATATGCAAGTGACCTCACTGCAACCCAAATATTCCAATAACCCAGTTTGTCCTAAAAACAATGATGTTCATATCTTGACTGTAGACAACAGGGTTGATGTTTTACAAGCTTTTTTATTAAATAAATCCAGACGGAAATTAAACTGTAAAAATGGCCTCAGGGCCCAGAGTGTTAAGGTAAGGAAAGGTTTGTGGGTGGCCTTACGTTTCCATGACACGCGGGACAACAACAGGACGGTTGGGTTTATGAAAGCAATAACAGGACTTGGAACAAAAACGGGAAGGTTGGGTTTAGGAAAAAAACAACAGGATGGTTAAGGTTTATGTCCTGCTCATTTGTTCCTCATATTTTTCCCAGTTCTTCTGTTTACTGCAGTTGAAGCAGGCTATGCAAAGTTGCAGAAATGCTTTCTACACTTTTGCTTCCTACTTATCTTGTTAGGGGATCCCAGGTCCTTCCAAGGCCAGAGTCAAGGATCAATCACAAATTGAAAGCTGAGAACAAAGTCTTCAGTTTTAATTAGAAAGAGACTATCAGCATTATTGCCAAATATTCTACACTAACACATGCACCTGCTGTCATTTATCTGGATGGACATCATTCTAAGCTGGACTTCAATGCTCAATTAGGTATTAACAACGTTTTACCCATTGGGCTCGTCCAGGATTTGAACCAGGGACCTCACGCACCCTGAGCGAGAATCCTACCCCTAGACCAACGAGCCACGTGAAACTGCATTTTAGCAATTTTTCATCACGGAAATGTAGCTCCGATCTGTCATTGACTTGAAAGGCAATGGTTAAGTAGTTTGACATTGGGTCTTTCTATGGCTCCCCTGCCAGATTCAGCTTTCTAATTACATTGGACAACAGAATACCTTTGACTTAAAACGTTTTGCTACAATTCAAACTTGAATTTTTCCGTCAAAAATGGTTGGGTTTAGTACGTCATTTCTTATTGACTTTACATTGTCATTGTTTTCCGTGGTGGCCACACAGAATTTTCACACATTCTGTGCCACCACCACCACGTAGTGCGTTGTTAACAGTTTGTGACCATTAATTCCGTGAAATGAACACGACCACTTTAAGGTAAGGAAAGGCTTGTGGGTGGGCTTACAATACCATGACACGCGGGACAACAATGGGACGGTTGGGTTTAGGAAAACCATAAACGGTTGGGTTTAGGAAAGCAATAACGGGACTTGGGACAACAACAGGTTTGAGTTTAGGAAAATAACAACAGGATGGTTTTGGTTGGGCTTAGGAAACGTGACAGACGGGACACGATCACGCTCTACTGGATCTTCTGTTGACCCGTCAAACACCTCAACCAACCTCCCTTTGCGGGTTTTTGGCCTTTCATACTTCTCACTTCTGTAGTTGCTCCTAATGCTACGTCATCTTCTCAGTGACATCACTTTGGCATTGTTTTCCGTGGTGGCCACACAAAATGTTCACGCATTCCGTGCCACCAGCGCATAATGCAGTGTTAGTAGTTTGTGCGACCATGAATTCTGTGAGACCAAGCTCCCCTAGATCAACAAGCTCACAGAATTTTCCCACATTTGGTACCACCACCACGTTGTGCGGTGTTAACAATTTTTACACAGGCCCCCTTTAAGGTAAGGAAAGGCTTGTGGGTGGCCTTACGTTTCCATGACACGTGGGACAACAACGGGACGGTTGGGTTCAGGAAAGCAATAACAGGACTTGGAACAAAAACGGGAAGGTTGGGTTTAGGAAAAAAACAACAGGATGGTTACGGTTTATGTCCTGCTAATATTTTCCCTTATGTTTTTCCCAGTTCTTCTGTTTACTGCAGTTGAAGCAGGCTATGCAAAGTTGCAAAAATGCTCTACTACACTTTGGCTTCCTACTTATCTTGTTAGGGGATCCCAGGTCCTTCCAAGGCCAGAGTCAAGGATCAATCACAAATTGAAAGCTGAGAACAAAGTCTTCAGTTTTAATTAGAAAGAGAATATCAGCATTGTTGCCAAATATTCTACACAAACACATGCACCTGCTGTCTTTTATCTGGATGTACATGATGCTAAGCTGGACTTCAAGGCTCAATTAGGTATCAACATTATTTTACCCTTTGGGCTCGTCCGGGATTTGAACCCGGGACCTCTCGCACCCGAAGCAAGAATCATACCCCTAGACCAACGAGCCACGTAAAACTGCTTTTTAGCAATTTTTCATCACGGAAATGCAGCTCCGATCTGTCATTGACTTGAAAGGCAATGGTTAAGTAGTTTGACATTGGGTCTTTCTATGGCTCCCCTGCCAGATTCAGCTTTCTAATTACATTGGACAACAGAATACCTTTGACGTAAAACGTTTTACTAAAATTCAAACTTGAATTTTTCCGTCAAAAATGGTTGGGTTTAGTACAACATTTCTTATTGACTTTACATTGGCATTGTTTTCCGTGGTGGCCACGCAGAATTTTCACACATTCTGTGCCACCACCACCACGTAGTGCGTTGTTAACAGTTTGTGACCATCAATTGATGGACTTGATTCTAAGCTGGACTTCAATGCTCAATTAGGTATCAACACCATTTTGCGCTTTGGGCTCGGGCTTGCTCAAACTACGTATGGTGCTTCCACATGAGGACACTAAAAGTATGGAAGCGGAACAAGAGGGAGAGTTGTTTGATTGTACCCACCAGCAGTAAAGTTTACTCGTCTGGAGCTGTGTTGTTTAAATTAGGTTATTAACGTTTTGAGCGAAAAAGAACACCACAGCTCAAGTCCTTTGTAAGGCGACAGCTTTATTGTGGGATATGTATGAAGTGCTGATCTCCATGCTTGGATGGCAAGTCATCTGGTGGATTTTTCCATCCATGGCATCAGCTTAATCGTCTTTATTTACTTGCACATCAATTTGTACATTTGGACATTGTTTTTTCCAAGGACCTCGGTTTTTGAAGCATGGGTCGCTCAATTTGTAGTTCAGGAGATTGTTTTTTCCACAGACCTGTTTTTTTGAAGCAGGGTTAGCTCAATGTTGGTGGTACGTCTAAATGAACAATGGGCAACCTACATCCATCTTGCTAGAACCCAAATCCTTGTACTGATCTCCATGCTTGGATGGCAAGTCACCTGGTGGATTTTTCCTGCCACGAGGGCTTTTTGCTCAAACTACGTATGGTGCTTCGGCATGAGGACACTAAGAGTATAGAAGAGTATATTGTTTTATTGTACCCACTAGCAGTAAGGTTTATTTGTCTGTAGCCGTAAAGTTGCATTAGGCTATCAACGTTTTGAGCAAAAAACAATACCACAGCTCAAGTCCCTGGTAAGGCGACTTTTTGACTGTGGTATATGTATGAAGTGCTTGCTATCGACGTCTGTCAAGCAGGTTTCCTGGATGTTCACAATCTGGTAGTGGCCATGATGAGTTGTGACTTTGAGCTTTTTAACCTTTTTGGCCAATTTAGCCAAATTTGAACTAGTTTGTGCAATAACATTTGGTAGTCTCAGGCAATGTGCACATCGTGGTCTACCCTCCTGCTCTCCAGAAGACTGTGATCATGGCAACAGCTTAATGCTTTTCATTTACTTGCACTTCAATTTGTAGTTCAGGAAATTGTGTTTTCCACAGAGTTAAGTTTTGGAAGCTTGGGTAGCTCAGTCGGTAGAGCATCAGACTCTTAATCTGAGGGTCTAGGGTTCAAGTCCCTGTTAAGGTGTAGAGTTGTATATTCTGCTTACTGCCGTGATAAGCTGTACACTTTGGCAAGCTTGAACACTTCCAGACACTGTTGTATTATTTTAGTAAAATGCACAAGTCTTTAAAAAGAATTGTGGCGTATTTCAAGCAGGCTTTCATCATATCACTGTTGGTGGTATGTCTAATTGAACAATGGGCAACCTACATCCATCTTGCTAGAACCCAAATCCTTGTACTGATCTCCATGCTTGGATGGCAAGTCATCTGGTGGATTTTTCCTGTCACGAGGGCTTTTGCTCAAACTACGTATAGTGCTTCCGCATGAGTACACTAATAGTATAGAAGAGTATATCGTTTTATTGTACCCACTAGCAGTAAGGTTTATTTGTTTGTAGCCGTAAATTTGCATTAGGCTATCAACGTTTTAAGCGAAAAACAATACCACAGCTCAAGTCCCTGGTAAGGCGACAGCTTGACTGTGGTATATGTATGAAGTGCTTGCTATCGTCGTCTGTCAAGCAGGTTTCCTGGATGTTCACAATCTGGTAGTGGCCATGATGAGTTGTGACTTTGAGTTTTTTAACCTTTTTGGCCAATTTAGCCAAATTTGAACCAGTTTGTGCAATAACATTTGGTAGTCTCAGGCAATGTGCACATCGTGGTCTACCCTCCTGCTCTCCAGAAGACTGTGATCATGGCAACAGCTTAATGCTTTTCATTTACTTGCACTTCAATTTATAGTTCAGGAGATCGTGTTTTCCACAGAACTAATATTGGAAGCCTGGGTAGCTCAGTCGGTAGAGCATCAGACTCTTAATCTGAGGGTCCAGGGTTCAAGTCCCTGTTCAGGTGTAGAGTTGTACATTCTGCTTACTGCCATGATAAGCTGTACACTTTGGAAACCTGAACACTTCCAGACACTGTTGTATTATTTAAGTAACATGCACAAGTCTTTAAAAAGAATTGTGGCGTATTTCAAGCTGTCTTTTATCATAAAACTGCTGGTGGTATGTCTAATTGAACAATGGGCAACCTACATCTTTACTAATCCCGCTGCTTGGATGGATTGTCCTCTGGTGGATTTTTCCTGTCACGAGGGCTTTTGCTCAAACTACGTATAGTGCTTCCGCATGAGGACACTAAAAGTATGGAAGCGGAACAAGAGGGAGAGTTGTTTTATTGTACCCACCAGCAGTAAAGTTTACTCGTCTGGAGCCGTGTTGTTTGAATTAGGTTATCAACGTTTTAAGCGAAAAAGAACACCACAGCTCAAGTCCTTTGTAAGGCGACAGCTTGACTGTGGTATATGTATGAAGTGCTTGCTATCGTCGTGTGTCAAGCAGGTTTCCTGGATGTTCACAATCTGGTAGTGGCCATGATGAGTTGTGACTTTTAGCTTTTTAACCTTTTTGGCCAATTTAGCCAAATTTGAACTAGTTTGTGCAATAACATTTGGTAGTCTCAGGCAATGTGCACATCGTGGTCTACCCTCCTGCTTTCCAGAAGACTGTGATCATGGCAACAGCTTAATGCTTTTCATTTACTTGCACTTCAATTTGTAGTTCAGGATATTGTGTTTTCCACAAATTTCAGTTTTGGAAGCCTGGATAGCTCAGTCGGTAGAGCATCAGACTTTTAATCTGAGGGTCCAGGGTTCAAGTCCCTGTTCAGGCGTCGAGTTATATATTCTGCTTACTGCCATGATAAGCTGTACACTTTGGCAAGCATGAACACTTCCAGACACTGTTGTATTATTTAAGTAACATGCCCAAGTCTTTAAAAAGAATTGTGGCGTATTTCAAGCAGGCTTTTATCATAACACTGTTGGTGGTATGTCTGATTGAACAATGGGCAACCTACATCCATCTTGCTAGCATCCAACTCTCTTTACTCATCTCGCTGCTTGGATGGATTGTCCTCTGGTGGATTTCTCCTGTCACGAGGGCTTTTGCTCAAACTATGTATAGTGCTTCCGCATGAGGAAACTAAAAGTATGGAAGCGGAACAAGAGGGAGAGTTGTTTTATTTATTCATTCATTGAGTTGTTTTTATTTATTTACTTAGCAGTAAAGTTTACTCGTCTGGAGTTGTGTTGTTTGAATTAGGTTATCAACGTTTTGAGCGAAAAAGAACACCACAGCTCAAGTCCTTTGTAAGGCGACAGCTTTATTGTGGGATATGTATGAAGTGCTGATCTCCATGCTTGGATGGCAAGTCATCTGGTGGATTTTTCCTTCCATGGAAACAGCTTAATCGTCTTCATTTACTTGCATATCAATTTGTAGTTCAGGAGATTGTTTTTTCCACAGACCTCTGTTTTCGAAGCAGTGTTAGCTCAATGTTGGTGGTACGTCTAAATGAACAATGGGCAACCTACATCCATCTTGCTAGAACCCATATCCTTGTACTGATCTCCATGCTTGGATGGCAAGTCATCTGGTGGATTTTTCCTGTCACGAGGGCTTTTGCTCAAACTACGTATGGTGCTTTGGCATGAGGACACTAAGAGTATAGAAGAGTATATTTTTTATTGTACCTACTAGCAGTAAGGTTTATTTGTCTGTAGCCGTAAATTTGCATTAGGCTATCAATGTTTTGAGCAAAAAACAATACCACAGCTCAAGTCCTTTGTAAGTCCTTTGTATTATTTAAGTAACATGCACAAGTCTTTAAAAAGAATTGTGGCGTATTTCAAGCAGGCTTTTATCATAACACTGTTGGTGGTATGTCTAATTGAACAATGGGCAACCTACATCTTTACTAATCTCGCTGCTTGGATGGATTGTCCTCTGGTGGATTTTTCCTGTCATTAGTGCTTTTGCTCAAACTACGTATAGTGCTTCCGCATGAGGACACTAAAAGTATGGAAGCGGAACAAGAGGGAGAGTTGTTTTATTGTACCCACCAACAGTAAAGTTTACTCGTCTGGAGCCGTGTTGTTTGAATTAGGTTATCCACGTTTTAAGCGAAAAAGAACACCACAGCTCAAGTCCTTTGTAAGGCGACAGCTTGACTGTGGTATATGTATGAAGTGCTTGCTATCGTCGTCTGTCAAGCAGGTTTCCTGGATGTTCACAATCTGGTAGTGGCCATGATGAGTTGTGACTTTGAGTTTTTTAACCTTTTTGGCCAATTTAGCCAAATTTGAACCAGTTTGTGCAATAACATTTGGTAGTCTCAGGCAATGTGCACATCGTGGTCTACCCTCCTGCTCTCCAGAAGACTGTGATCATGGCAACAGCTTAATGCTTTTCATTTACTTGCACTTCAATTTGTAGTTCAGGAGATTGTGTTTTCCACAGAGCTAAGTTTCGGAAGCCTGGGTAGCTCAGTCGGTAGAGCATCAGACTCTTAATCTGAGGGTCCAGGGTTCAAGTCCCTGTTCAGGTGTAGAGTTGTACATTCTGCTTACTGCCATGATAAGCTGTACACTTTGGCAAGCTGAACACTTCCAGACACTGTTGTATTATTTAAGTAACATGCACAAGTCTTTAAAAAGAATTGTGGCGTATTTCAAGCAGGCTTTTATCATAACACTGTTGGTGGTATGTCTAATTCAACAATGGGCAACCTACATCCATCTTGCTAGCACCCAACTCTCTTTACTCATCTCGCTGCTTGGATGGATTGTCCTCTGGTGGATTTTTCCTGTCACGAGGGCTTTTGCTCAAACTACGTATGGTGCTTCGGCATGAGGACACTAAGAGTATAGAAGAGTATATTGTTTTATTGTACCCACTAGCAGTAAGGTTTATTTTGTCTGTAGTTGTAAATTTGCATTAGGCTATCAACGTTTTGAGCGAAAAACAATACCACAGCTCAAGTCCCTGGTTATGCGACAGCTTGACTGTGGTATATGTGTCTAGGTAGATTACACTGTTGATATGTTTGCATGGGTTTGCTGTGGTTTTGGTTTGGGTTTATTGCATGTGTTTGCTGTTTTTTCTGTTTGGGTTTATTGTGGCATGTCTTGAGTTTTTTGTATTGCATGTTTGGTTTTGTGGTGGCTTTATTTCCTTGTTTTAGGTGGGTTTTCTTTATGGAGACTAGAGACCCTCCCCCCTGTTTGTTGTCACTCGGACTTAACAAGCTCAGAATTACACAAGTGGACACACCTGGGCTTGATGAGGGCAGGTGTGTGAGAACAAGGCGGTGAAAAGGGGAGAAGCTGGAGAGAAGCCAGAGAGAAGCCACGGGGAAGCAACGGGCGAGGGCAAGAGGAACTGGCTGAAGAGGAGGAGAGCAGAGCAGAATCGAAGCAAGAGAAGTGAAGCCAAAGAGACACGGAGGATAGCGGTAGCTGAGACGAGTGGACGGATGGGAGAAGCGTCTACGATAGACACTCCGAGAAGGACTGAAACGCGAGAAAGCAGATAAGTAAAGGAACGTCTGCCAGCTAACCTCGGAGAGTGTGTGGCGTGAAGTACTGCTTGTGATCTTTGTTCTGAGAGCTCTCTCTCTGTTCCCTCCCAGTGCCAGCTACGGAGCAACGAAGACGCTACGCCGACCAGACGAAGAAGGACCCCGGCTTCCGGGAGTGAAACGTGGCTGCCGTTTGCATCACTGCTGCCTTGGACTGAAACGAACATTGAACCATAAACGATAAGGACATAACTCTTGGTATAGTACAAGAATTTTAACCCTTCCTTGCTGTCTCTTTTATACTTGTTGTTTGTTAGTTTTAACCTTTTAGTATAGAATAAAGAATTACATTTAGACCAAGCTGTGTGGTGGTGTGTCCTATTTTGTCAGTGGGAAGATTTTAACTGCTGGTAGACCGCCTATTAGTTTAAAAAAAAAGAAGGAACACTCCCCTCCTCACGGCGGGTTTGTGACATTTGTATGAAGTGCTTTCCTGGATGTTCACAATCTGGTAGTGGCCATGATGAGTTGTGACTTTGAGCTTTTTAACCTTTTTTGGCCAATTTAGCCAAATTTGAACTGTGATAGGCTAGTCCCAGCGTCCCTCCCCTACACACACTGTGGCTGTGTACCGCTCTGCTCACACACACACAGGACACGGAGAAGTGAACAGCTGTCTCTCTCCTCAGGTCCGCGGGACTTTTCCGTTAAAATTTAGGGTTTCTTCAAGCTTCAGGTTTGTTTCATACTTCGGTTTGAGCTAGTACCTAGTAACCAAGAGACTTCTGGTAACGTGGGCTTTGTTCAGACATGGTGTTGGTAGAATGGGACTTGCGTTGCATCTCTGCCGTCGGAGTGTTTTTTTTTTTTTTTTTTTTTTTTTAAACTGCCTGCTGGCTCTAACCAGTTTTTTTGAGTGTCTGAAACTTTCTTTCTGTTTTTTATTAAAAAAAAAATGGCAGTTGCGGTATAAATATTACAAATTAAGATACACATTCCAACCCCCCCCCCCCCCCCCCGCCCCCCTGTCTCTCTTTGTTTTTCTCTCTCTCTCTGTATCTCTTACTCACTCACAGACACACACACTGACACATACCTGGTGTGAAAATAAAAAAGAACCACAAAAAAAAAATGATCACACTGATCATAGAAAAATTAAAAGTTAAAAAAAGAGTTATATTATTGAGTATGAAAACTCTCGTTCCTTACACTTTACTTAATAATTGCAACCACATTGTTGTATTTATTGTTGCAAAACTTGTTATATACTGTAGGCCTATATAGTTTGTTTGTTACCATGAAAACACCATTGATCTGAAGCTCGATGCTGTCATGGAAATAGTTTTGTAATCAGCAATACATATAACAATTTCTGATCAACCCATATCAATTGCATGCTTAAAATAACATACTGGTTAAAGCTCCACCCATTTCAAGACAACCAGTCCCACTTCCGGGGTTAAATCTGACCACTTCCGGGTTAGGCCCCGCCCAGTCCGAGTACGGATACAGATAATTCATGTGGTAAACAGATAAAGATACAGATACAGATAATGCTGTCCTCGCTCATCCCTAGTTGTCATGTCTTTTTATGCTCCTTATCAATGCTTCCTTTACTTCTGTTTACGTTTTTCTAATTCTCCTTCTTTTTCACAGTATTTTTTAATTTTGGATGACAAAGCAATTAACTTCCCCCTCAGCACAACTTTTCCTGCTTCCCATATTGTCCATACTGAGACATCCCCATTATCATTATGTTCCATACATCCGTTACCGTCTGTTTTATATTTTGAACTATCTCAGGGTAATTCAGAAGTGAAACATTCACTCTCCACTGTTTCGGTTGTTTTTTGTTCACTAAATTTATTGACATAACCACTGTAATGGGTTCAATGTAGCAGTCTATAACTTTACAGGCATCTCTTTTTAACACACACAAGAAATATATTCTGGAGTAGCCATGGACCTTTAAAAAAAAAGGGTAATCACGCTCTTTGGGGTGTTTCTGACACCATATATCTACCAGCCCCATTTCCTCAATCATATTGCACAATACTTGGTTTTTCTGCAGCGTAGGTCCCTGTTCAAACGGATGTTTATCTAGCTTTTGGTTCAACACAAAATTAAAATCCCCTCACATTATGATAAATCCTTCGGCTTTTTGTGTTCCATATCAATAAGTGGGGTCTCCTGAAGTAATGCCATTGAACATTTCAGTCTTTTCAGCTGGTTCATAATTTTCTCTTCATTCTCTTTACGGGATGATTAACTCCATTTATATTGCAACTAACTACCGTCAACTTGTCTATGTTTTGTAACTTACAATATTGTGGTCAAAACCAAAACATAAGCAGTACTTACCTTGATGATATTATTTAAAATTAATTTTTTGAAAATGAAAAACAACTTTGAAAAATACTCTAGCGGTTTGCCCCTGAAATGAAATGAACAGAGACTTAACCTTACAAATATACTCCGGCGATCTCCGCTCCCTATCTTAACTGGGCAGAGAAAAAAGTCCTTCTGGGAAGAGTGCACCAAGTGCAATAGCGATGGTCCACCAGGATGTCCCCGGTATATCCTCACGTCGCTTTGATGAACGAGTGTGCCTCGTATTTGATGATAGTCTTTCCTCCCCACCCCCCACTGACCCTTATATTCAACCAATTTTCTCATACCGATACTCTAGCCTGAATTAATTTTTTCCAATCAGTAATTTACGATAAACGATAATCCTGTTACGTCTCGTTTCATCCCCCCATTTTACTCCTTCCTGTTCCGGTCTTGTGGAGTCAGACCTAGTTCCTAGTAGGACCAGTCTCATAGTGTATCTTTCATTTTATTTTTTATATTTATTTCTTCGTCACAAGACCCATCCCATAATGTCTCTCTTTTTATTCATCATCACAAATCCGGTCTCACAATGTCTCTTTCTTTCTATTGTTAATATTTATTATCATTATTGTTAATCACCAGTCCAGTCTCTAAGTGTCTTTTGTCATTATTTGTCACTGGTCAAGTTTTAAAGTGGTTTCATCTTTACACTTGGTCAGAAACTACGGCCTTTCTATTGTCACACTAAATGATGGCTCTGATCTCCGCTGGATTCAGCTGTTGGTTCGTCCTTCGGTCCTGTTGTATTGTCCATCTCTCTCATGTCAGCTCCCTTTACAGTATTTCTCTGTCCTCCATTGCTGTATCAATGCCAAGTTCTTTCAATGTCGAGTGTGCCTCCAAAAGTGAGGGGAACACTTTTGTGCCACCCTCCAATAAGAGTCATAGCTCTGCTGGGTATGGTGATTGAGCCCTGATGTTCTTTTCTTTTAATTTTATTATTACTTCTCTGACTTTTTTTCCTTTTCCTCTGCAGGTCAAGCGAGTAGTCATGGTCAAAATAGATCATATACTCCCGCTACTTAATATTTCTTTGCTTCCAAGCCTGCGGCAACACCTTTTGTTTCACGTTAAAGTCCAGAAACCAAGCTATAATGGATCTTGGTGGTGCAGCTACGGCTTTGGGCTTTGGACCAAGCGCTCTGTGCGCTCTCTCTAGTCTTATGTCAACTTCTTCTTGAAACTCGAAGAAGTGCTCAGGAAGTCTGTTAGGAAAGATATCATATCATCACTCTGGGGTCTAGTGGAGCTGCGAGTTTACTTGTCTGTCTACTCCATTATGTCCTCCGGAAGTTCTAGGTTGTCTGAAGTTGTGTCTTCTTACAGTAATGAATTACCGTTGAAGAGTCTCGAGCATTGCTGCCTTGTGGCGGGGTGGTACGTTCAAAGATCTGCTGTTTCTCCTTGTGTTTGAAGGTACATTCTCCATTTTGGAGACTTCTGGGTGTCAGAGTGTAACGTTCCAGGCTGGTGACTTCCCTACAGGCCAATTCTCTGTCTGAGAGGAGGCTTCAGGCCGGTGGCCTGTCTCTTTCTTTCACAAGAGAGTACCATCAAAACTATTCAAACAAGGGATTCCAATTTGGGGAAAATGACATTCCCTGGAAGGAGTCGGGAACTGTCATTGTTTGTGTTTCCTTCCTGTTTTGTATTAGTAATATGGGTTTGTTCTCTCCTGTTCATTGGAGACTTGTAGGTTGATGGTGACTGCAGGTTTTGGGGTGGGATGGATCTATCCTGGCATTTTAATTTTCTATTGTCTGATTGCTGTACTGCCCCTATATGTTATTACCCTGCTTCTGATTTTAAGGGTACTTCAACACATGTTATTATTGTGGCGCAATATGGGTAGTTTACATATAATCAGCTGGAATGTAAAACTAGGTGTGACGGGGTGATGAGGTGAGGACCCAAATGCAGAGATAAGGAGGGAGGCAGGAGCAAGTAAACAAGGATTTATTGAAGTCTGTTAACAAAAAACAATCCACAAGAGAACACAAAGTCCAAGGGAAAAGCCAAAATCCAAAAAAGACAGGCACAGGAGAAAATGCAAAAAAACAGGAAACTACACGGGGGAAAAACTCATGAGGAGATTAGGAACATCGATGTAAAACACATGGCACAGGCAGGCTGACAAAAAAGAATGTTCCGACAAGAGACAAAGGAAACACAGAGGTTAAATACAAGAGGTAATGAGGAAATGGGGAACAGGTGAGACGTCAGGTGAATCACATTAGGGCGGGGCAAGACAATCAGACAAGCACAAAGCAAAGCAAAGCTAGACTTGACTAGACAAGACAGGAAACTACACTATCAAAATAAAACAGGAAGTAGGACAAACAGACACAGGGGAACCCAAGACAGGACCAGCAACACAAGACCAGGGAGAAAACCAAAGACATAGAAGACCAAGAAGACCAAAACATAAGGAGGCCAAAGAAAGGGAAAAATAAACCCAAACAAAAACCCCAAACCACAACACTAGGGGCACATTAGTAGTAGTAAAGTGGAGTATCTCAATGAATATGTTGGGACATTTTGGTAGCGCAGATGGTAGGATTTCCTTTATGAAACTGTTATAGCTGGGCTTAAGTTGCTTTTATTTCTGTTTACGGCCCATCCCAGTTTGAACCTGAGTTTTTCCCCAATTTTACTACAACCTTATTGCACCTCCAAGATTTCAAGTTCAATACCATTATTTGTCTACGAGGGGTGAATAGTTTTGCTCTAGTAGCAAAGAAGTTGACATACAGTACATAACAACAAAGATGACAACATTGATTAAAAATATAGGGTCAGACCAAATGGTTGAATGAATACCACAACATTAAAAGTTTAAGTTCAAGTGTGCCTTATGTGCAGACGTTACCTATTCTTTACTGAGTTAAGCAGAGAGATAGCAGAGGGTACAAAGGAGAATTTATACAGATTTGTTTTGGCTGGTGGCTGACTGAAGCAGGAACCAGAGGGCAGCATCTTAAATTCTGCATGCAGGGGGTGAGAACTATCAGACATGATGGATTCTGCCTTTTTTATGCACATGTCTATTGTACAGTTCAGTTGGTTGTATCTGCTGAATCCCAATGATTTTGCTGCTAACTTTATTTACCTATGCTAATGTGTTTTTCCTGTTTTAAAATAAGAGAAGCATACCAGCAAATACATGAAAAAGGAAAGACTGACTCAATAAAATATTTGAAAAACAAAGTCATCAGAGATCTGTTCACTTGAAACTAGCTTTCTCAGACAGAAGAGACGTTGACGAAGAGAGAAGAGAGACTTTTCTTACTCAGCATGTCTGTTTAGTTCAAAGGTTAACTTGTTATCAGTGATGATTCCCATACTTGATGGGATGATGATACTTGATGACTCAACAATTTCAACCACTATTCCATCTATAATCATTTTTTCAGGCGTTGGATGGTGACGTCTAAAATCAATGAACATGTCCTTTGTCTTTGTAACATTTAAGTCTAAAAAGGCTTCTTTGCACCAGTTTAAAATAATAGGGTAGTACAGGGCCGTGAGATGTTTCGGTGGTGTCCATTAAACTTACTATGACTGTGTCATCTGTAAACTTTACGATATAGTTATTGGTCAGTTCACTGCGGCAGTTGTTAGTGTACATAATGTATAAAAGAGGAGAGAGAACACAGCCTTGAGGGGAGCCGGATGATGTCACTGATATTCTAGTATCAGTCTGGTGTGCATGCACCAACGTGTATGCAGCCTGTTGCAGTTGCTCCGTCTTTCGTCTTCTTTCTTTTAACTTTTTAACTCTTTTATTTCTCACGTGTGTGATTCTTGGACTTCTAAGTCATTTAAACGACACTCTCTCAAATCATGGTAGTTGGGAAAGTTTTGGAAAGCCACGGCACCGTTGTGCAGCAACTACATGGCTGCTTGGTTTACACCCGGGACAAGCTGACTGTGCTGAAGCCAAACAGGGCGCTGACTGGGGCACCCTGGCCCACAGACATCTTGAAATCTGGAGGACACATCAAGGATGCAGAGGAGGAACAAAACGGCGAGGGAAGAGAGAGGGGTCCAGACAACGGAGGTTTAGGAGAAGGAGATTTAAGGTCACTGGCTAATAAGATGGACGACCTAACAGCATTAGCCCGGAGTCAGAGGGAGTACCGGGACTGTAGTTTAATGTGCTTCACGGAGACTTGGCTACACTCGGATATTCCTACAACTCAATTCAATTTTATTTATAGTATCAATTCATAACAAGAGTTATCTCAAGACACTTTACAGAGTAGGTCTAGACCACATTCCAGAATTTACAAGGACCCAACAGTTCTAGTAGTTTCCTCCAGAGCAAGCAACAGTGCGACAGTGGCGAGGAAAAACTTCCTTTTAGGCAGAAACCTCGGACAGACCCAGGCTCTTGGTAGGCGGTGTCTGACGGGCTGGTTGGGGTTAGAGTGAAGAGTGTAAATAACAAAAATAGAAAAAAGAGTAGTTTGTAGCAGTTCTTTGTAGTAGTTCATGGCATAGCAGGGCACTGTGCGGCATTACAAGGCACAGCAGGACGTGGCTGGGCACCGCAGAGTGTAGCAGATGGACATGACATCGCAGAACGTGTAGGGACCATGGCGACAGCTGCTACCATGATTTTGGAGCCTCCCTGATCCAAGGGAACATGCTGGGGAAAAAAGAACGTAAGGTCTCCATGGAGTGACTCCCCAGAGCTAGGTTAGTAACAAGCATTTCTGAGACATGGATGCACACAAATAAAAAGATAGAAAGATAGAGGAGAGAGGAGCTCAGTGTATTAAAGGAAGTCCCAAGCTGTCTAAAACTATTACAGCATAACTAAGAGAGACAGGGTAAAGAGAGGAGCCTGGTCGGGCTAGAACTCTCCCCAACCGGATTGGGCTGTATGCCAAGTCTCCCTTTAGTTTTATTATATTCTTGATAATATGATAGATAAATCTGACAACTATGACGAGAAGCAGGTGGGCCGGGTTAGGCGGACGCTGCGACTCCTTACTCCCTAACAATATTCAATTCTATGCCCTAACTATAAGCTTTATCAAAGCATAACAAAGAGAGACAGGGTAAAGAGAGGGGCCTCGTCAGGCTAGAACTCTCCCCAATCGGACCGGGCTATATGCCAAGTCTCCCTTTAGTTTTATTATATTCTTGATTATATGATTATATTCTTGAAATCTATCTAAAACATGTCTCCATCAATGCCTTTCAGACTGTTTGGGCTGACAGGGACTGCACCGAGAGCGGTAAGCGGGGGGCTTGCCATTCTAGTTAACAACAGATGGAGTAATCCCAGTCACATTACGGTTAAACAATGTATCTGTAGCCTAGACATTGCACTGCTTGCTGTGGGACGCATACAGCTCTTCCCAGATCCCCCCATTGGGCAGGTCCGAACACAACCTGGTTCACGTCAACCCCTGCTATGGGACATCTTGCCTCGCTCCTGTGCCAAAGATGCCATGTCCCAGTGATTCCAAGGACTACGGACCCGTGGCACTGACCTCCCACATTATGAAGACCCTGGAGAAACTGGTATTGGAACAGCTGCGGTCCATGGTCAGACCTCTCCTGGACCCCTCCAGTTTGCCGACCAGCCCCAACTGGGAGTTGAGGACGCCATCATCTTCCAGCTCAACCGCTAGGTGAGAGGATGTAAGCGATGCAGGTGGATCCCCCCCTCGTGTCCTGGATTGTTGACTACCAGTGAGCCCTCTTTCCATCCAGGGGGTCGGTGTGGACATGGTGGAGGACTATAAATACTTGGGAGGGCACTTGGACAATAAACTGGACTGGGCCAAGAACACTCAAGCCCTCCACAGGAAGGGCCAAAGCCGTCTCTATTTGCTGAGGAGGCTGAGGTCCTTCAACATCTGCAGGACAATGATGAGGATGTTTTATGAGTCTGTGGTGGTCAGTGCTATCTTGTTTGCAGTTGCATGCTGGGGCAGCAGGCTGAGGGTAGCGGACGCTAACAGACTCAACAAACTGATCCGCAAGGCCAGTGACGTTGTGGGGGTAGAGCTGGACTCTCTGTTGGTGGTGTCAGAGAGGAGGATGCTGTCCATCTACATGTAATCTTGGACAGTGTTTCCCCACCACTCCATGACTTGCTGCTCAAACACAGGAGCACTTTCAGTGCAAGACTTATTCCCCCAAAATCCACCACACAGTGCCACAGGAAGTCATTCCTGCCTGTGGCCATCAAACTTTAAAACTCCTACCTCTAAGTGTCTGGATTTGAAAGTTTATTCATTATTACTGTTCACCAATTCAGCTCCTTAATAATGGAAATACTGTATCAGAAAAATTCCTTTATCTATGTAAATACTGTGCGCAATCTTTCTATTTCTTTATTTGTATTTTTACTGTAACACAGAATTTCCCTTCAGGGATCAATAAAGTATTTATTTATTTTTAAATATGTTTATTTAACTTTTTTTGCATATTAATATAAACACAACAATATGGTAACAACAACGCTCAGTACAACATTGGTCTATACACCTTTACATTTCACATGCACCCAACCAGCACAATGAATAGAAGATAAATAAAATAAGACATAAATTAAAATAAATATACATACATATGCACACATACATACATATACAGTATATATACGTTGTAACAAATTGCTGTAAAAATTCTGGATATTTTGCACAGTAATGTACCGTTTTCCATAAATACAGTTGAATGCTGTAAATTCTGATGTCTTTGAGGGAAAAAAATATTAAAGGCTAGCTCCTGTAAAATCTTACAGTAAAAAGCTGTATTAATTTATTTTTTTACAGCAAGATACCTATAATCTTACGGTATAATACAGTATTTTATTTTTCAGTTAACTTTAAATCAGACTTCATCCTCGGTCCGTTTTATAATTCATCTGATTAAAATCAAAAATGAAATGAAATTAAAAATAGGCCTACACATCAGTGTTTTTATTTGAGTTCGAGGACACAATAACAAGAAGATGAAGAATTTGTTTTTATCCGGACTCTTAAACTGACCAAACCAAACTGGATGGAGCACATGTTTCACCGGCTGCTCTCCTTACTGCTCTCCTGTCAACCGCAGCACTTCCTCATCCATCCTGTCCCTGTGGCTTTCTTGACAAGGTAAATATAATCTTGCAAAAGTCATCATAATGCTAAGGTGATTTTGTGTTGAATTACCATTTTATTGACTGTTTTTTACCGAAAAGATTGAGTCAAAAGTACGTGCTGCACGCTAGCATAGTTAGGCCTACTCTCATTTAGCAACCATGTGGACAAAAGCTTAGCTTTCTGTTGAAGCACATTACTGACATTAGCATAAAGTGGCTTGAACGTTTGATTTGTTGTGAGATCTAACTAAGGTGGGTTACAAGGTTATATTTTACCATTTGTTTTACTTTTCAAGTAAAACGGTTCATGGGAGTTTGGGGAGAAGCTTGTTATGCAGGTTAATGCAAAAAACTAAAACGTAGCTTCAAATGTGCACCAATGCAACATGCAGTAGCTAAAAGTTAGATGATTATTTGTTGTTGTAATGATTATTTTTTTCTTGAGAGAGTATTTTAAAGATTATTTTGCTGTGAAGGCCTGTAGTGAAAACATGATAACTTGCAACAAATGTGGTAAAACCTGTAGGAATACATTTGCACATGCAAGCACATGCAGACTCAGCTGATGTAAGTTTTGTTTAGCAATATTTATTAGGTCTACAACGATTTTACATGCAATTCCAATCTTAATTTGGGTACTGTTGTCCATGTTATACAGATGTCTGCCACAGCAGCCGATGTTGAGCGCACCCTGACCCTCCTAACCAGTCCACAACTGATTCTACTGGGTAAGTGTCATAAAAGCATCTCCATTTGTTTGATTTCTCTTTCTGTATCCGTTTCCTAAACTTAAGTTGTATCATGGTCTGTCATGTTCGTAGTTCTTTCATCATTCTTTTTGCTATCTCAAGTAGTGGACACTCATTGACCGAAAACACCATTTAAACAAAAACAAAAGCAATCTAAATGTGGTGGCTTTTTCTGTGAACTTCATATCCTCATATAAGGCCCTTATACCCATATTTCTGTTGTCTGCATCAGTTGCTGGTATTGGAGCTAAATCCTGCTCCATTCTCAGGGTTCATTCAACTAGTTGTCAAAATCTTAGATGTGGATGTGTGAATCCATTTTATTACATAGGATATCCTAGAGACAAATACAGAGTCAACCTAACACGGCTCTACCCCAAATTTGTCTGCCTCTCTGGATCTTGGACCCTTAGTCTTATCCATAAAGGGTGGGGTCTTTAGACCACAGTGATGTGTGTGTGTGTGCGTATATGTTATCTTTTCAGTTGGAATGTGACTGAGAGTTTATGACCCTCAGTTCAGGAAAAGATCAGTGGGCTGTAAAAGTGGGACTGAAACCAGATTCTGCAAGCATCCCTAACAATCAATTCTGCTTCTAACACATTTAGGAGAGCTGGATTATAACGGAATATACCAGAACATGTTATGTTATAGAACAGAGTATTGCAAAACAACTTAATCCAACAAACAACCAACAACAAACTATATGCTTATAACAACAAACTTAATGCATGACCAACATGTCTCCATTTATGTTGAAATAATGCTTTTACCTTTTGACTTGAATGTATAATGCAAATCACCCACAATGTTTAAGCACATATAAAATTTTAAATTCCAACACTGGTGATGGAGTCACATTGGAACATTGGATGATCAGCATTGAAAGCCAGGTCATCTGTGAAGGCATCCAAAAAACCTTCATCACAGGGCTTGCTACTTGCTATGTGTTCAATCTGCTATACCAAGAAGAAGCTGCCAGGACACTGGAGTTTGTTCAAAGGTAAGTTTTGTGCCAGAAATGTTGTTTGAGTATGTTACCCCTCTTCCCAGCTCTGTTCAGAAATATTTCATTTTCATTTATTATAAGCCATGCTGGTATATTAACTTTTACAGTTGTTGTACCTATCTCCTGCACATTAAAGCGTACCCTGCTTCCCTTTGGCACCCATCTTAATTACGGAAAGGGGCTGTTCAGACTGGCCATGTCACTCTCTGTGATGCTCTCATTGAGCAATGCGTCCTTTTTCCAAAAGTTTCCCAAATATACCGTAACAGTGTTTCCTAATGCCAACCTCAAATCAAAGTGTAATAGATCCTGTAATAATGACAACCGCTGATCTGTTGTAATCATAAATCAGGAATGTTTTGTTTCTTAATGAATAATTAATCAAAATGAGATCATTCTCTCCCAATTATGAGACAGGGGTCATTATCAGAAAAAGACATCTTCATTTTGTATTCAATTACTGTGATAGGGTTTCATATTAAATGCAAATGATCTTTACTTACCATACCTAATATCTTTTATACTTTCTCTATTATTACATTTTAGGCATCTCATAGGGATTAATCCTGAGAAGAAAGACCAGCCAGGGGAAGGTGGTGTCAAAGAAGACGGGGAAGCTGGTCCACAAAAAGGCAACACTGGTGAATCCCCATGTGGCCACTGTACTAAACAATGTGATGGACTTTATTTAGCCAGTATAGGTCAGTCCATCTGTCTCGGACCTCCAGGGTCATTGTTGGACCCACCATTGTTGAGAGCCAGTTTAATTGTTATTGTTAATGGAATGGGTGTAATTTAGTTAGCTTGTATATGCATTTGATGCAGTGAACTGTTGTCTTTGGGTGAAGGAAGGGAAACAGAACCAGCAGAAAGGTTAAATGAATGTGAAATGGCTGATAATTTGTACTCAAGAAACAGTCAAACCAGACCTATTTTGACCTGGGGACAAAAATACAAAGTCAAATGATGTAATGTTAGCCATAACTTGTCATACAGTAGTTCACATTCTGAATTATATTGGTGTTTTTATAAATTTTGTAGACACTGAACATGTTCAGCTTTAATAAATGCCTAATGTTATAAGACCATCTCTTGTCTGAGCCATATCTGTGACATCTATATTTATTATTATTATTATTATTATTATTTATTTTAGGGGTTTTGTTTTTAATTCTAAAACTTTTAAATCATTAGTTTATATCAATGTAAAGATCATATTCTACAGTTTTACAGTAATTTAATAGAGAATACTGTAGGAACTGTAAATCAACAGTAAAATTGCAACCAAAGCTGACAGTATAATACTGTAATGTTTCTTTGCCATACAGTTTAGTACTGTAAAATGTTTACAGTACTGTGCTGTTGTTGTAGATCACAGTAGGTTTACTGTAGAATAACAGTTTCAAGCTAGCAATTATAGCTGCCAGTAGTTTACTGTCATTTAACAGGAAATTTTGTTACAGTGTACATATACACACCCACACCTACAAATACTCCAGTTCTCGTTTCTAGAAGCTCAAAATGACCAGATTACAAGTACAGTGTTATGAGTAGGACACAGAGAGAGAGGCAGAAACTAGCCAAGGACCACACTCGAAAGCACTGAAGCCACTGTGGTGTTGTAAAAGTGAAGATATGGAGGCCAAATGTTCATCAAGTGTCCCTTTGAAGAGTGAAGCAGACAGGTCAGTTACTCATGAGGAAAGCATTCCATAATTATCTTATGCCAGTTTGATTTAGTAGGGGGTTTGTCACTTATCCAAGACAGAAAGTTGTTCTTCCTTGCTGAGGATAGTATACAGTCTGGTAGAGTTAGTATCTACAATAGTATCTTGACTGGGGTTACCCAGAATTAAAGACAGTTATGTGTAACATAACACCAAAAATATTTTCCAGATCTTGCAAAACACCCAGCCAGTATATTTGAATTTTGAGAGAGAGCAAGAGAGAGAGAGAGGCCGAGGGAGCGCATTTCTCCTTGTTGTGAGTGTGTGTGTGATTGATCCGAGCGGGTTTGTAGGTGGGGGGGCGCTGTGATTATCACAGAACGTTGCGCGGCCAGTTGAGGAGTTGTATTCAATCCGAGCACGGATATTGACTCATATTACTCGTATAATACTTGTACTCGGCAAAAGTGCTTTATCCGTACTGGATACTCGTTTCAGCCGGATACTCGGATCACCCCTAGATTTTACATTTTAAACATGCAGGTGAGAGTTGGGAATTCATTTCATGTCTTTTGTTAGGAGAGAACTGTAGACGGTGTACAACCTTAAATTTCAGCAATCTGGCACAGTTACACACAGATATTCTCTTTGTTTGAGTCCTTATCTTAGTCCATTTATCCTTACCAATATCTATACTAAGGCTGAATCCCATTTCTCCATCTTACCCCTACCCCTTGGCCCTTACCCCTACCCCTTGGCCCTTGAAACCAAGGGGTAAGGGGTAGGGGTGAAATGGGACACCACTTGGTGACATCACCATGCAGTATTGATCACAAACCTCCAAGAGGCCGTCTCTGTCTGTTGATTGTGTGGGTTTGGACAACAGTGTCATATGGATTTAAATATTTATATATTTTAGGTTCACTTTGGTGGTGCAGAGGCAGATATTCTTATCTGTGTAGTACTTAGGTCTGTTTGCAATACATATGTGTATACACATGTATCATGTATACATACATATACACCATGTATACATGATGTATATGTATGTATACACCGTTTCAGTTATCACCGTTTTGAATGTCATTGATGTTCACAAAAACATTTTGTTGACAAAAATCTGTCTTTATTGGTGATAAATTGAACATAACAGGCAAAAACGTTACATAAAATTATGTTACAGAACCATTATCAACTAATAGAACCATAACTAACATGTCGCACACATAAAAAGGCTTCAAACGTGTTGGCCAGTAACCCCCCCCCCCTCATATATTTTATCAGTGTCCCATATCAAAACCAACAACAATATACAAGTGCATGAACAATGAACAGGAATTAATTACAAATGATACAATACAATAATACAGTACCAATGCAATAATGAATGGGTACAACATGAACACAGGATTTAGGAAACGTCTGCGTTTTCAGCCCCAAACTGGACCAGCTCCTGTGTCCTCCTGTGTGATACAGGGCGGTATATGTGAAGCACGTAGCGATGTATCGTAGACCGTTAATATTAATATATATATATATAGCTATACAATCTATGCGATGTATACAGTCCGTTCAAGGCAGAAATATGTGGGACTGTTCAACGTTAGCGTTAGCGATTAGCGTTAGCATTGCAAGCTAGCAATTTTTAAAAAGTTTCTGTTAGGAACATGGTTGCAGGTATACATGTACAGGACTGCATAGACCACAAAACAAGACTGTCGTAACTTTTTAATCAATTATTTAAGCCGAAAGTACTTACATTTTTGTGTCTCTCTGGTCGACGGGCAGCCATTGATGCCTGTATGTTTTCAAGTCCACACTAGGTTTCAAGGGCTATTCAGCCCTTGGTCTATCCCCTACCCCTCGGTCCTAATAGGTATTGGGACAGCACTAGGTCCCGCGTGAACGCGCAAAAGCTAGGGGTAGGGGTAAGGGGAAGGAATGGGATTCAGCCTAAGTTCATCTTGACACTTTTGCATAACATCCTGTACAGTTATCACATCAGTCTGGCTTAGGACATTGTGAAAGTGAGTAATGGATTTCTTAACTGGGCCAAGGAGGAACAATTGTTCAACTGAAGATGTAGTGGCATCAATGTTGAGTGTCCTTCCCCTATTTATGAAGTCCTGAATCTGCAGGTATTTAAAAAAGTCATGCATCCAAACATAGTGATTACATCAACAAGGCGTGGCACAGAAGTTTCAGGCTCCAGTACATAAAGCAAAACATTGTCCGTGTAAAGAGAAATTTTATGTTGGATCCCACCCACAGTTATGCCTATTTCAGAGTCTTGCCTTACGGCCTCAGCAAGAGGCTGTATTGCAAGGACAAAAATGGTGGGGCTAAGGGGGTAGGCCTAACGTGTTGAGCAATGAAGTGGGAAGCTGTCAGATCTATAGCCATTGGTGATGACCGCTGCCATGGGATTTTTATATAACAATTTGACCCATCTAATAAATTTGCCTCCTAGATTAAATTTATGTAAAACAGTAAACAGGAATGACCATTCAACACGGTCAAATGCCTTTTCTGCAACAAATGAAATGACCATGCTATCAACTTCTGTGTCTGACAAATATTGATTATATGTAGAAGCCTCCTGACATTGTAACTAGAACTTCTACCTTTGATAAAGCCTGTCTGATCATCTCTGATGAGAAAAGGTAGAACTTTCTTTAGACGCAATGCCAATATTTAGTCTTACTAGTATTTTAATGTCTTGATTCAGAAGAGCAATAGGCTTGTATCCTGAGCAGTCCTCAGGGGACTTCCCTTTTTTTAAATTAAGGTGAATGAGGGAATGCTCCAACATCTCCAAGAAGGGGTCCAGAAGCACATCTTGAAATTCTCGATAAAATTCACTGCTCAGGCCATTAGGCCCTGGTGCTTTGCCTGAATGAAGGCTCTTAAGTGCCAATAAGGCCTCCTTGCTGGAGACGGGAGCACCCAACTCACGTTTTTGGGAATCAGAGATGGTTGGAAGGGTTAGTCCCCCTAAAAAGGTTTCCATCCTGTCAGAAACTCTCTGTGGTTGATTTTATTCATACAATGTAGCGTAGAATTGCCTGAAAGAGTTATTAATGTTATTGTTATTGAAATGGCGGGTGCCATTCCCATCTAAAATGGAAGGAATCACTTGAGGGGTCCCTTTTAATTTTTGTCAAATGAGACAAATACCTACTGGGCTTATCCCCATACTCGTACAGCCTTTGCTTTGAGAAGAGCAGAGCACTCTTAGCTTGCTGGGTTTGCAAAATATCAAGAGCCACCTTTATTGCGCATCTCTCCCCCCCAATCTCCTCTAGACAGAGGGATGGATCTCTCTCTCTCTCTCACACCCACCTCCTCTAGACAGAGGGATGGGTCTCTCGCTCTCTCCCCCCATCTCCTCTAGAAAGAGGGATGGATCTCTCTCTCTCTCTATCTCTCATCCACCTCCTCTAGACAGAGGGATGGATCTCTCTCTCTCTCTCTCTCTCTCTCTCTCTTCCCATCTCCTCTAGACAGACGGTTAGGGAGAGTTCTAGCCTGGCCAGGCTCCTCTCTTTACCCTGTCTCTTCTAGTTATGCTGTAATACTTTTAGACTGCTGGGGGACTTCCTTTGACACACAGAGTTCCTCTCTCATCTATCTATCTTTCTGTCTTTCCATTTGTGTGCATCCATGTCCCAGAAATCCCAGATAGCAGACAGATTTGGACCTAATCTGGGCCACTTTTGGCACTTACGGCTCAGTTACGGCACTGGCAAGTGTTGTGTGGGCCAAATGTGGCCCAAATTACATGAGCCGGACCTAACTTGTGTTATGGCAACTATTGTGTGGGCCAAAAGTGGCCCAAATGTCATGAGCCGGGCATGAAATAAGTTACGGCAAGTGTTGTGTGGGCCAGACTTGGGCCGAATGTCATGAGCCGGACCTAACTTGTGTTACGGCAAAAATTGTGTGAGCCAAAGGTGGCCCAAATGTCATGAGCCGGGCATGAAATAGGTTACGGCAAGTGTTGTGTGGGCCAGACTTGGGCTGAATGTCATGAGCCGGACCTAACTGGTGTTACGGCAAATATTGTGTGAGCCAAAGGTGGCCCAAATGTCCTGAGCCGGGCATGAAATAGGTTACGGCAAGTGTTATGTGGGTCAGACTTGGGCTGAATGTCATGAGCCGGACCTAACAAGTGTTACGGCAAATATTGTGTGAGCCAAAGGTGGCCCAAATGTCATGAGCCGGGCATGAAATAGGTTACGGCAAGTGTTGTGTGGGCCAGACTTGGGCCAAATGTCACTTTTTAATATCCCACAATGGTGCCTCCAATTGAATACTGATTAAGTAGGATTAAATTTAATTGAAAATCGTGAATCATTTAACTTGTTGAAATACTTAGACAACCTCGCATGTGGTCCGGTGGATCTTCACTCAAAAATCAACACCTGGCAATGTGCACGGCCCAGGACCAGATCATTGTTATAAATTTTTAGTGATATCAGTGAGGTGGTGCTTACAGAGCCCAAAGGACCCACCCAGCCACAGCCTGTTTACACTGCTAAATGTTTCTGCTGCAATCACTAAACTAGAGAGCAGTATGTTATGTTAAGTATGTTAGCTGACTCTATTAAATAAGCTAACGTTAGCTAGCTTAAGTTATATAAGCTAGGTAATGTTAGCTAGCTAAAATCAGCGCCAGACGCCATTTTAGGACACTGAAGTTGCACGTATGTTTAACCGACATGTGAGATTTATTTAGATATGTTTTTTTGTGCACTTCAAACAGGCATACATTCTGGATTAATTATAATAATAATAACAGTCTAATAAACGTTTAAAGAGTGATATATATCTTAGATTTCCACCACTTTTATAGTAATCTGAATGTTTTTACACTACATAGTCTGATTTGTTAGATATTTTGGTAATGCTTTAGATTACAGCCCGGAAAGTAAGTGTGTAATTAAGAGGAATTTACAGCGTAACTTTCTGTAATTATAGTGTACCTATAAAGTACTTTCATGTAAGTATAAGGGAACAATATTTTAAGTTTGGGGAATAAAGGGCTAACAACAAGGATAATTAAAAAATATTTATACTATAAGTATTATAGAACTAAGGGGTACTTATTCTACTATTATGATACAACAATCTTACATTTGGGAGCAATTTAGCGAGAACATACACTGCATCTATGCATTTATACAATTTTTTTTTTTTTTGATAGCAAAAGTGCAGATGTTTAAGTTTGGGCTTACATGTTTCAAGGCAAGAAAAGATAAGACTATTGCAATTTTTTAAATACTGGGAAATATATCTTGTTTGATGTGGTTACAGGGTAAGTGGTGCTTGAATAATAAATAAAGGTTTCCGAGTCAGTGATATAAGATTGTGTATGCATTTTTATTGTACTTACCCTGTAACTACATGGAGCAAGAGGGTAACAAGCACCACTTTAATTTACAGCCCGCAAATGTCACACTTACCCAGTAACTACATGGAACAAGGGGGTAACAAGCACTACTACATTAAACAAGAGTATCTTTCCCCAATATTTAAGCAAAAGTTGCAATAGTTTTTGTTTTCAGTGCATTTTTGTTAAAAAAATGACTTTATAAATGCATAGATATGTACCCTATAATTTTTTAAAAGGCTATACATTATGTACTGGTTCACCATTATTTCAAAAAGGTACGCAGTGTATGTTCTCACTAAATTGCTCTCAAATGTAAGATTGTTATATCATAATGGTAGAATAAGTACCCCTTAGTTCTATAATACTTACAGTATAAATATTTTTTAATTCCCCTGGTTGTTACCCCTTTATTCCCCAAACTTAAAATATTGTTCCCTTATACTTATATTGTAAGTACGTTATAGGTACATTATAATTACCGAAGCTTACGCTGTAAAATCGCTTTAATTACGCAGTACTTTCCGGGCTGTAATCTAAAGCCTTACCGATATTTTCTATGGTAATCTGAATGTTTTTACACTACATAGCCTGATTTGTTAGATATTTTCTATGGCTTAAGTTATTATTCTGATTTGTGGAGTGATAAAGAGAGATTTCTAAAATACCCTTTGTAAAAATCAATGACTATAACATGGAAAAAAATGAAGCAAGAGTTAAACCTGGTTCAGTAAATATAAGTTAACATTGTGCATGTTAGTCTCATCAAATTTTCAAAAAACTCGTAATATAACAAATCATTATCTCAATGCAAGTAACTGTTAATATTTATTAATTTGGGAAATTTCATTGTGATATCTATTAGTTAAAGTTAAGTTTACTAGATTCTTGTTAATTGCTGTAGCAACATGCCATTTATTGGGCACATATAAACAGGTTTTCTTGCAGATCATTTTATATGTGCCATATGCATGTGCATAGAAGAATTATAAATTATTCATAACTGTAATGGACGCTGCACGTTACATAAGCCTAAGAAGTAACTAAAAGTAAAATATAGATGCTGACTGTTAATGTTAACTAATATCTACCTTTGTTCTTGTGTCCCCACCTCTGTCTCTCTCTGTACAGATTAGATCCACAGGAAAATTTCTGAAGGGGTGAACTGGAGAAACAGGTGACATGGACTATTACAAGCATAGCAATTTAAGGAGGAAGGCTAGGAAAAGAGTGGATAATTTAATGCAAAAAATAGTCACTCTGCCATCTGGTAAAGAAGGCGAGAGCATTAACCAGCATCTTGAAAGTCACATTGATGAGCCTGAGCTTAATAGGGAAGGATGTCAACAAGATATGCGAGAACCCCTTGATAGCCCGATTGAAGAGATTGTGCTCAATAGGGAAGGATGTCTTGATATGGAAGACAGCATTGGCTGTAGTGGTTCTAGCAGTGTGAAGAGTGACCATGAAATTTTATTGGGCAGCTTAGGTGACTGGGCAGTTAGATTTGGGGTGTCTTTGGTGGCTCTGTCAGCCTTACTGTCAATTCTTAGGATATACTTTCCCTTCCTGCCAAAGGATGGAAGGTCACTGCTTAAAACAAAGACAAACTACAAAGTGGAGATGCTTGCTGGTGGCTCATTTCACTATTTTGGTATAGTGAATGTCGTCCAAAGAAAGTTCACCAGGTTATTATCCTCTTTTCCAGAAGGCTATGAATTTCTTTTACAGATAAATTTTGATGGATTACCTCTTTTTAAAAGCTCATCCATTCAGTTTTGGCCCATTCTGGGTAAATTACCAAGACTCTCCAAAAAGCCTTTTGTGATAGTATTGTTTTGTGGGACAGCAAAGCCCAAAACACTGTCTGACTATCTAAAACATTTAGTTCAAGAGTTGAAAAGCATCAGTACTGGCTTTGTTTGTCAGGGCAAAACATTTCTCTTGAAAGTTTGTTCTGTTATTTGTGATGCACCAGCAAGGGCATTTATCAAAGGTATCAAGTCCCACACTGGATATTATGGCTGTGATAAGTGCTTACAAAGAGGAATATACACAAATCACCGTATGACATTTCCTGAGCTCACTGCTGCATGTAGAACAGATGAATCCTTTAGATTAGAAGCAAATGAAGATCACCACCTTACTCATTGTCCTCTGGTAGATACTGGAGTTGATATGGTTGCTGGTTTTCCCCATGATTACATGCACTTAGTGTGTTTGGGTGTTATGAGGAGACTTCTTGAACTGTGGGTTGGCACTGCTGTCTCTTTGCGCACCAGAATTTCGTCTTTGCAAGCATCCTTAATCTCTGATAAACTTTTGGCATTAGCAAATCATATTCCATCTGAATTGGCAAGGAAACCTGGGGCACTCAATGAGAGACTGAGGTGGAAAGCAACAGAACTGCGCCAATTTTTGCTGTTCACTGGTCCTATAGTTTTGAAAGGTGTCTTGCTGCCTCAAGTGTATGATAACTTCATGCTTCTTTCTGTTGCTATCTATATTTTGGTTAGTATTGTTTACAATTGAACCACTTGGCTCATAATTTTCTTGTCTCATTTGTGGATCATTATGGCTTGCTATATGGTAAAGACCAAGTAGTGTACAACATTCATGGGTTAGTGCATCTTGCTGGTGATGTGAAGGTGCATGGCCATTTAGATGGTATTTCTGGCTTCCCTTTTGAGAACTTATTGGGTGAACTTAAGAGAATGATAAGGAAAGCTGACAATCCTCTACCACAGGTTATACGCAGGTTATCTGAACATGAACAGAGGGGCTGTGATTTTAATTTACCCATTGAGCAGGAACCCTTTTTAAAATCTCCATATCACGATGGGCCAGTACCAGAGGGCCTTTTGGAAAATGTCAGTCAGTTCAAGCAGTTGACAGCCGATGGTGTCATTCTAAAAACATCAAGTAAAGATGACTGCATTGTCATTGACGGGAACGTTGTTTCCGTGCAAAACATAGTTAGTCATGAAGACAAAGTGTATGCCATGTACCAGGAGTATAGAGTCAAAGAAGCACTTTACAGTTACCTACTCGACTCAAGGGAACTGGGAATATACATCGTCTCTCATTTGTCTCCTGTGATGCACTGTGTAGAGATGGTTAAGCCTGTGCAAAAGTGTGTGCGGTTGCCCTTGGGAGACAAGTTTGCAGTGTTCCCTCTTCCTCACACAAATTAATTTGAAGCACTTGTCTAGTCTTTGTACAAAGTTTATCATAGTTGATCGTTGTAGCATCCTTTTATTTATCATATCTTTAGAGTTTTACTGGCTAATCAGTTTACTTTTTTTTATCAGGAGATGTTTCTCATTGTTATTTTTGAATCTACTAATGAAGTGGAAGTAGTCCCTGACATTTGGGTGAAAAATAACACCTGTTTGTGGCCACCGTACAAACGTGAAGAAACCGTAAAAGCAGTGAAGTCACAGGAACCACCTGGAGCACGTTGGATTCCCTACAAAGTACGCATCATATTAAGCAAAGGTAGAAAGAAGACAATATTTTACTTACACTTTCTGTATATAGAATTTAGAGGGCTTTTGTTTTTAAAATCAAGCTATTGATTTTTATTTTTAAAGTTACATATGAAGAAGCAAGACTCAAACTGCCAGAGGCTGAACGATTCACAGATTTGACAGATTCAGAAGACTCTCCACTCAAACGTAGACGGAGAAGAATGTAAGTTAAAAAAAGGGACGAATAGAGCCAGAATAGAATGTAATGAGCAAAACTCATTTTACAGCCTTCCATAATTTTTTGTTTCTTATTTAACCTTAAATGCAGGAAGAAGAATGTAGTCCTTGAAGAGGAAGACAGTGAAAGTGAGAGGCAGCAAGCATCCACACTACCCAGCCCTCCGAAATGGCTTCTGTAAAGAAGCGGCCTTATTCACTCTCCCTGCTTTCACAGTGTAAAAACGCTAATGTCAATTTTAGTGTCATATTTTCATTGTTGTCATGGTTGGAATTTTAACATAGCTTCTCCTACAGCGTCTCCTACAGCCGTCAACGTAGGAAGCTCAGGCAATGAAAGGACTGCTGTCAGTGAATGTGAGTCTTTTCATGACTAGACTGGAGTAAACAAATCTAAATCAATTGATATAAAAAAATGACATGCTCTCTAATTCACCGTCCTGCAAATAAAATACAGTCAACCCTTTACACTGAATGTCATTCAAATGTGTTATATAATTGTGAAAATATCTGAAAGCCCAGAGATGTGCCCAAAAATTACAATTGAATGCTCAAGATAAATTAATCATAAGATGATGACACTCTGAGCCCCCGCCAAACACGTAGACTGCTATTCTATGGGACACACTGCAATCAGGCCAATACATTTTGAGAGATATTGTCTTTGTGCAAATCAAGTTTTGTAAGAACAGACAGAAACTCAGGCACTGCACTGCTCTGTAAAATTGAAACCACTTCCAAACATGTGCTTCCTCAGTGTCATATCCACAAATTCCTGTTATTTTTCTCTGTAGTGTGCTCCGAAAGAAGGTGCAACATAACACCTACCCCACTGTCAAGAATGAGAGAGGATGTTGATTGTGAGTAGACATATAGAATTGATTGTATCTTTCTCTTACGTTCCTTACTTCTGGCAGCTTACTCCTCTTTCTATTACTAGCTCTCAGTGGAGGAAACACCACACCATCCCAGACCAGAACTGACCATTCTGGCATATGTGAGTATATGTTGCATTCAGTTGAAGTTGACAATATGAACATTCAAAAGCTATTCGCATCAAAAACACTAAGTTGAAAATTAAAATGTATGTGAAGAGCCTTCTACAGCTTTACCTGGAACCTACCTGAAAGTTATGTTTTCAGGTAAAACCCTGCAGAGTAAATTTTGTTTACCATTCACATGTGAAAGACTGAATTAACGGATTAACTGTTTGTGTCTAAACTTAGTTACTACTTCAGATATATACACTTTATTACAGTAGATGCGACTTGAAGAAATTAACAACTCAATTTGAGATTTTGTTTGGTCCCTTTCACTTATAGCCAGAAATGTTTAGGATAGAAATGAAGAAATCATCTCAGAAATGCCTAGTCATCTTTACAAAATCTATCTCCAAATATTTGCAAAAAAATAATACTTATTCTTACATTTCCCCTGTAAAAAGCATACCTGAAGTAGTTTTGGTGTCATATGACAATCAAACAATGTCAGAGAACAATATATCACAAATAAAAGACCTGAAAAAACTGGGTTCTACTTGTCAATTCAGACTAATAAATTAAATCAAAGTTTCTACTGAACAGCATGTATGCTGTCTTGAATAGCTGGTGGCGTTTGAACGCATGGTTCAAAATGAAGTAGACTTGCATGGATAAATCTCCAAGACGAATTTGTTCTTAAAAATAAAATATGCATTTATTCATGTTTTCATTGTAGTTGTCTACAGACAGAAACGAGCCTTCGCCTTTTAAAAGTGTTGTACATTTTGAAATGTGAACTTTGATGTTTTGGTCTCTTGTTTGCAGTGATTAATAGAAGAACCACAGCTACACCAACTCGTGCCCAAAATGCAGACTTCAGTGAATGTGAGAGAAACTACCCTTGTACTAAATTTTGTGAGCGTAGTGTTTGCTATTAGTCTTCAAAGCATCCAATGGAAATGTACAGAGCCTTTGCAGAGTTGGACTAATGCAATTACAATGCCATGTTTTTTTAGAAATAACTTTCCATTAAAGGAAAGTAAAAAATATATTTGTGTATGCTGTCAATTATAATTCTTAAAAAAAGAAAAGAAAATTGGAATCAGTAGGTCAGACCTTTAAAAAAATTATAAGCCAGGAAAAATGCAATCGATGAATCTTCTATTAAAAGACTTAGGAGTTGTATTTTTCCACATCATTATTCCACAAGTGAAATGAAATTGGCAGGCTAGAAACATAAAGTTATAGTTTTTTTTAATGCATAAACTTCAACTAAATAGACTGTATCTTCTGATCACTGTTTTAGCTGTGATACGAACTATCCTGACCAATCAAGAAGTCATCAAAGATCAGATGGGCGTTTTGGTGAAGCTAGTTCATCAGTTAAAGGGTACTGCAGAAGAGAGCCCATCTCTACCACCGGAAACACTTCCGGTTGCAACCCTTCAAGAGCTTCTGGTTTTGGAGGGACAGCTGCTTGATCAAGAATTCAATAAAACTCTGGTAATGTATATTGGTACAATACCATTATAAGAGATTATGTATAAGGTAATTCAATCCAATACGATTATCTCTCTCACAAAGAACCATAAATGGCAGCAGAAATGTTTTTTTTAACTATCCTTCATTGGAAAAATCTCTTTACTAGAATCCCCATTAGCACTGGCTTCTCTGACTGTGGTTCCATTCAACTGTACATTATAAAACACTGACTATTAAATAAACTAAATTAAAATTAACTGCAGATTAACAGTGCTCAGTGTTTCCCACAGAATAACAGTATTACTGTGGTGAGGGGTTATTTGTACAATTAGAAAAACAAAATAGGCAACAAAGTGGCTCAATCTAAAATGACTATGATACGATATCAAGAATCAATGGGTTTTTTTATGCAATGAAATGTGGTCAGATGTTTGGTTTGGATGCTTCCACTCCAGGTGGAACATATTTTGTCTCTGACAGAGTTTGATTCTACTTGAACGTCTATCTCCTCTGTCATCTAAGTCAAATTAGCTACATGTGACACTTAATGCTTGCTGTCTTTTCCCCTTGTTTAACAGACGATTACCTTGGCACAAAGAGGAGGTACAGCCGTTAAGGACACTGTTTGGAGAATGATGGGATACCTCTTGACCAATGAACTTGCCAGACAGATGAATTGGAAAGGAGCCAATGGTAAGGCAGCCTTCAAGAACCTTATTCTAAGAGGGATAATCAATGGTGAGTCGCATTGGTGTAGGTGTTGTTGCCACAGCTTTCACTGACATTTGTGCATTTGTTGGAATTTGCTGCTTACCTCACCCACAAACATGCATACACCTACACCTTTGGCCCTGTTTCAGAAAGCAAGTTCTTAACTCTGAGCCCGCATTGTTATCCTCTAGATTTCAGAACGTGACGTGTGTAAGGGAAAGTGGGGAAGTTTGTCAGAAGTGACGTAATTCAGCTGCATCACTTTACAGCAGGGGTATTCAATTAGAATACAAAGGTCCAGTTAGAGAAAATTTCCCAAAAGGTCCGGAACATCAAAACGACTAACTTGCGCTATCATTCAATACCCTAACGTATAGTTGTATCAACATATGTTTTTAGTCAACAACTGACAATATTTCAACCATATTCAGTTTTTACACCAAACTGGAGGGATAACAATTAAAAACTACTCTAATAATAAAGCTTTCTCAGACTGTTGTTGGATATAGGTTATCCTGGCCATAAAATGTGTACAAAAACATAAATATTGCTCAACATTTAGCATGACTTTATTATATAAATAGGCCTTCTATTAACTCCCCAGACCCAATCCAGTGTCCCTGTGTCATGTACATTTGCACTCACTAAATAAATACTTTACTCTTACTTTACTTTATTTTGCTCAATCCTGTAATTTAGTTTGCCTGAGACCAGTACCAGAGTAATCCTAAAAGTCAGAGTATTATTTTTCAGAGCCCTATTGCAAGCCTGTGTTTTTTTCCAGCTCACACATTCTCACCTTATCAACCCTAACCACTTTGCATGCCTGTCCTGAACGTTGACTGGTAAATGCATATGACATATCTGAGCTTGACAGTGGCATCATGTATATTGTATGTATTAGGGATGAGCCGAGTACTCGGCTGAAACGAGTATCCGGTACGGATAAAGCACTTTTGCCGAGTACAAGTATTATCCGAGTAATGTGAGTCAATATCTGTGCTCGGATTCAATGAAATTCTCCATTGACTGTGTCTCCGTTCTGTGATAGGCTAGTCACAGTGCCAGTCACAACGCCTCTCCTTCACACTATTCTGTGATAGGCTAGTCCCAGCGCCCCTCCCCTACACTATTCTATGATTGGCTAGTCCCAGCGCCCCTCCCTACACAGACAGACTCCTGTTGCTGTGTGCCTCTCACTCGCACACGGGACACGGACAGTAGGGATGAGCGAGTACAGCATTATCTGTATCTGTATCTGTTTACCACATGAATTATCTGTATCCGGATCCGTACTCGGAGTGGGCGGGGCCTAAACCGGAAGTGGTCAGATTTAACCCGGAAGTGTGTCAGGTTCTCTTGAAATGTGCGGGGCTTTAACTGGTATGTTATTTAAGCATGTGTAACAAATACTCAGTTGCTATGACTATGGGCCCAGAAGAATTTTAGGTTTGACTACTGGAGCACAGAGATACTCAGACAATAGCACTTTGAAGTTTAACAATGCCGGCTTTTTATATAAAGAAATGGTAAATGGATCCACATACAACATATAAATTAAAGGACAACAGCTTGAATACCAAAATTTACAATTTCAGCAAATAAAAGTTCGTGTTTTTTCTAGTTCTAATTCTTTTGGTGCACGTTTCTAACCTGTGTCACACTGCACTTCAGGTTCACAGTTCAATGTTCAAGTCAGTGATATGAAAAAAAAAAAAAATACAAACATTCATTGAAATCACAGTCATTTACCCCTGTATAACCTAATACAATACAGTCTCAAGATAATTGAGCTGGTAAAACCAGTGTATGTTTAAGTCCAGGTGTACAGAAATGAATGTGTGCAAAAGCTGCCCCACTAACACAGAACGTTTAGAGAACGTTAGGGAACGTTAGTTTTTGGTTCTCTAAAGGTTCGTTCGAACCAAACCAAAAGCTAACGTTTAGGGAACGTTCCCTCCTGGTTATAACGTTCTCTAAACGTTAAGAGAACCAACCTACTGTAACGTTCCCCTGTGGTTGCGCCGTACCTTTACACAACGTTCCCGTTTGGTTGTTTTTGGTTGTTCTGAGTTAGAAGCATGGTTTGCTGTCACTTGATTTATTCACTCAAAAATGATTTGACTTATAAAATTTAAGAAAGATAAACAGCATAGCATTTATTTTAAGGCTGATATCAATTTAGCTTAAAACAGTACTTTTGCTTGACTTCGTTTTTTTAACTGTCTTAGTGAAACAACTTAAAAGAGGAATCTATCAATGGGACGATTTTCACAACTAAGATAATTCACTTCTTTATTCAGTTTGAAAACCTAACCGTTACAACCCCACACCAGTAGGGGGCCGCTGCTCTGAGCAGACCGATTCTCCCGTTAGAAGAAGAGAAAGCGACGGGACCAGGACCATGCGGCTCAGCTCACGGAGAGGTAAGCGAAATACTTTGCAGTTAAATTATGTTGTGGGTGTAATGGGAGGGTTTGTGGTTTAACATTAAACTCTTTCCCTCGTATGGCTTTGTTATATTCCGGTTCTAGTCAGGTTGACCAAAAATAAAAGTTTGGCTGAAGTCAACAACTAACTTAAGTTAGTTTTTCAACGTCGTCCGCCATTGTGCTATGCTAGTCATGCAGTGAGCTGCTCCAAGTCTTTTCTGTTTAGTAAACTATTTGTGCACAAACCATGTTCTCAACGCTGAGTTCATGTGTTGAGCCCCCAGGTGAGACTTGGAGTAAAGTTTCATGTTGTGTCGAGCCTTCTTAGTGTTTTAAAAATGTTGATTTTGATGCTATCATAGAAGGCCCCTAGCACTCCAATTCAAAAGGGCGAGGCCAGAGTTGGGCTTTAGATGGATTGCATAAATCTTGCACTTTGTTTGCTGC
This sequence comes from Etheostoma spectabile, assembly GCF_008692095.1. NCBI lineage: Eukaryota > Metazoa > Chordata > Actinopteri > Perciformes > Percidae > Etheostoma > Etheostoma spectabile. The sequence continues at coordinate 59,331 of NW_022604394.1, forward strand.
TGTGCACGACGTTTCTGCTTTGTTGCATTGTATGTTTTGTGTAATCATGTTAAAATGCTTTCGTTTGTTACAAATAAGATATCCGTTTTCGGTCTTTTTTTAAATTAGTGTAGTACAGTACATAAATAAAGCCAAGATAATCAAAATCCTTAGTCCAGGTAGATCGGCAGCCATCTTGCAACGCACTTTAGCCAGTTATCGGCAAGCTGAGTGAAGGATACAGCAAGGGACGTAATGTGTTGCTACACAGCTGCAGTACTGGCTTTACAAACTAACTATGCATTTCTGTGGATGCTGTGTCTCCCCATTACAAAGTATCTGGGCTACAATGCAGAAATCTTGTCACGTACAATGTTTACACTGACTGTATACATTTAAATATTTTTGCAATCAGTACAAATTGTATGATCTGTTATTTAAGATGAATCCGGATGGAGACATTTGAGGAGAAGATGGATTAGCTGCTCATGCTCTAAAGGAGCTCCCTGTCACCTCCCTCTGCTCCAAATCACAGCGTGCCATTTGCCCAACAGCAGCTGGGCCAAATATCCAGTTAAAAAAATATGGCTGTGTACAGGTAACCTATTGCTGCTATACTATATGTAAATAAATAATTTTCTCTGTATGGAACTGCTTTTCTTTCTTCTTTTTTTGCACTACTGGATCACAAATGTTCTCTTAACATAGATTCCTACGCCAAAGCTGTGGACCGGTGTCGGCGGCTGAGGGACACTTCCAGCATCCAGACAGAAGATGCAGCAAGTGTCCAAAAAAGGCAGCGCCGACGCCCAAGGAGGTTCATGACAGATTCTTCAAGCGATGGTAAGAACTCTATTATAGACTACATTTTTTCACATATTTCAAATCACAGATTTTGCAATGGGTACACACTATATGGTCTCTGTATTACAGATGAATCTGTTGCACGACCAGATAAACTGTCCAGGATGGAGCGTGCGTCTGGAAGCCCTGTCTGTAAGTTAAAATGTATGCATGCATATAAGAAACCAGTCATATTTCTTCACATGGAACCACTGACAGTCAACATGGTGCATATCATGTGATTGTTCTGATGTTTGTCTCTTCCTGTCTTTTTTCAGCTCAGCAGATAATACTTCCTCCACCACCTGCATGTAAGTTTTTTTAATATATATTTTGTCTAATATAAAAGAATAGGTTCATAGATTCATGTGCAGGCAACCTATCAACTTCATCTTATATAAAAATCATATCTAATTTATTTTTATATGTATCAACGCCATGCAGGAAACCAGCTGGTTGCCCAGAGCAGGATGAGTCTTTAGTGACCCTACCACGGACTGCCACTTCATCTTGGGACCCAGGTGAAGGTACAGTTGCTTTGATTTTTGCATTTGCAATGAAGTACAATTAAATGGCAAGGATCAGTAGAGTAACATAACGTTTTTGTTGTTTTAAACAGAAGAACTCACACAGAGGGAGGTGGCTCAGACATGGAGATCAAAATGAGAGGTAAGACTCAAGTTGCTCACATGTTTGTATGTGTGTATGGAGAGGAGGAACAATATGGAAATTAAGTGGCCATAGTTCTGCCCTAAGACGAACACTATATAATTGCATAAAATCTAATATCTTAACTGAACTGACTTCTCTTACAAAATGAGATTGTACAAGCTCTACACTGTATGCATAATCTGTTACTATATGTTTTACAGCAACTTTTCCTGTCAACCCTCGGTGGTTGTACGGGAGGTGATGCCGTCCGCCGCATGCTGCGGCAAGTTGCAACGAATGATGTCCTGAGACAGTACAGCTTGCACTGAAGAAAAACAAAGAAAGCCTTCCAGGACCTGGCTGTATGCAGGGTTATAACAGGCAGGTTTTATTTTATTGTTCACATTAGTATTCTGCTTAGCTTGGCTGACAAGAGGTTTTAATTTGACTTATAACTTTGCTTCATTTTGACTTCTACTCTAGCGGCCTGCCGGAAAAACTTCCCTGCGCTGACTGCTGCAGAAGCGGAGGATTTGATTGGGCAAGTTCTGAAGTTTGCCCCACACAGACGGTAAATTTATGTTCATAATAAAGTTCATCAAAAAAAATATTTTGTTAATGTGTTCATTCTTAGTATTACTTGTCTAACTTTTGTTTATTTCTTTATAGGCCAGCTGAGAAGGACTAAGCCATGGAGCCCCTTTTTAACTTTTTTATTAATATATTTTTTTAGTGACTTATTTTGCACACACATCTTTATGCATCTTGCACTACATTTTCACTACATCCTTATCTTTGTTGTATTTTTTTCAGTTTGAATATTAAAGTTTTGAAATGCCATCAAGTTTGCCTGTTCATTCCTTCCTACTAATTTAACTTTTGTATGTATGTACGTGTGTATTTACAGTACATACATACACACAAATGGTATGGGTGTTAGTTTAAAGGTTAGGGGAATCTAAGCTTTTCTTAACGTTCTGGGAACGTTCAATTTTGGTTGTGGGAACGTTCCCTGAAGGTTTGTTTTGGTTGTCTGCTGGTAAATTGGAAGGTTTTCTTAACGTTCTGGGAACGTTCGTTTGTGGTTACAGCAAACGTTCCCCTAACGTTAAGAGACCGTTGCGTAACGTTCGCTGAGGGTTGCAACGCTAAGGGAACGTTCCCCTAACGTTCTCTAAAGGTTGCAACGTTAAGGGAACGTTCTCCTAACGTTCGCTAAAGGTTGCAACGTTTTTGGAACGTTCGCCTAACGTTCTCTAAAGGTTGTAACTTTTAGAGAACGTTAGGAGAACGTTCCCTGTAACCAAAAACGAACGTTCCCGGAACGTTAAGAAAACCTTCCAATTAACCAGCAGACAACCAAACTACAACCAAAACAAACCTTCAGGGAACGTTCCCACAACCAAAAACGAACGTTCCCGGAACGTTCTGGGAACCAAAAATTGTTAGCTGGGTGTCCTACCGCACCAGCGGATGCAGTGTACATGAACAGACTCAAAACTCTTCCAGACTCCTGGGGGGAAGGCTCGCCATCAATCCTGGGTGAAACAACTTCACCAGAAAGAAACAGAACACACACAAAAAAACCTGACCTGCCAATAGACAGAGTCAGAGAAATATATATATAAATATAAATAGTTTTTATATACATTACACACTAGGCCAAAAAAAATAAAATCCCTTTTACCTATTTCGGCCATACAGTATTCGGTATTTCGTGGTGTTGGTTTTAATCTTTCGCAATCTTTTTGCTTAGTTACCATCAGCGTCTCTGTCAGAGAAATGTCATAATCGGTCTGGAGTAACAACTGTGGGCATCAGCGATGGGGCGAAGGTAAAGCCCGGGTTGGTAACGCTGCTACCACCATGAGTACGGCGTGGATGGACTCCGTTCTGGACCAGAAGGCAGCGCCGGGCGCTCGCTCTGTGGAAGGAGCGGTACACGGAGCTAGATGGCCGGTGGCTGCCTACGTGTTTATACAACTTTATACATCCTCAAACTGGCTGGAATCACACACATCCTCTCCAAGGAGGGCACCAGCAGGGACATTGTCTGGAGGAAGTTCAGGCAGCAACTGGCAGAGGAGCTGAGACACGAGTTTAGAGGAGGAAAGGGAGCGGGGCGCGGTCCGAGCAGCGGGGGGGTGGGGGGGGGGTCCGAGGAGCAATGCGCACCACAGCAGACACCAACACGGAGGCAGTGACAGGTTAGGTTAGGTTATAAATGTTCATAGAAAATACTTTTAGGTGTTATTTGCATGTTTACATACCATATTTTTCAGATGTGAATGAAACAATTACGTTTTACTATGCCATGATATGAGTTATTGAAACACCTGGGCAACTCAAGTGTATAATTAAACACGTTAAATTGTACATTTTGGTGTTATTTCGTTTTTCTAAAGATATCCTAACACAATACCTGCATTAAAATTGCAATTAGGCATTTATCATGACAGAATATAGAGTTTAGATGGTTCCAGTACTTTTGGAATCCCGGCAGTTGTAGTGTTAATGTTGGAGACCGCTACTCGGAAAGAAAGAAAATCAAAACAGCTGTTCCCTTTTTATTTAGTTGCTTGGTTTTATTTTAAATTTAGCCACTAGTTTTATCTTGTGTTAAAATCATGGCTAACATGCTATTTCTAATCGTTTTTAAATTTTTATTTTATTTCTGGAAATCAACTCGCGACCCCCCCTCTCTGGCTCGCGACCCCCCTGGGGGTCGCGACCCCACTTTGGGAATCACTGAACTAAAGAACCGTCAACTATGTCCGCGACCACTAACACTAATATACTTCACTTCTCAAGCTTTTGACAATAACAATGGCAGGGTTTCTCCGTAACCTCCTGTTTTTTTTCCGTCATGCTCGTCTCTCTCCCGTAACTCTTTTTTAAGCTCAGACAGGCTGTGCTATTATTTGTAACTACGCCTGATTGGCTTAAACAGACATGTCAATCACTCAGTTTGCTCACTGTGATTGGACACTTACTCAAACCCACATACCTACATGCATGCATTTAGTGATTTAATTCAAACATAATAATAATAATAATAATAATAATAATAATAATAATATTTATGTATGTTAATTCCATTAGCCCAAAGTCATGTGGGTTACACATGCAATTGATATGAGTTGATCAGAAATTGTTATATTTATTGCTGATTAGAAAACTATTTACATGACAGAAGCCTTCAGATCAATGGTGTTGTCATGGTAACAAACTATATAGGCCTACAGTATATAACAAGTTTTGCAACAATAAATACAGCAATGTGGTTGCAATTATTAAGTAAAATGTAATGAACAAGAGTTTTCATACTCAATAAAATAACTTTATTTTTTAACTTTTAATTTTTCTATTATCAGTGTGATCAATTTTTTTTTTATTGGTTCTTTTTTATTTTCCCACCAGGTATGTGTGAGTGTCTGTGCCTGTGAGTGAGTAAGATATATACACTACCGGTCAAACGTTTGGGGTCACTTAGAAATTTCCATTGCACTCCATTATAGACAGAATCCCAGCTGAGATCAGTTGCATTGTTTTTTTAACCAGGGCAGTTTTCAGATTACATTATGTGCTCACATAATTGCAAATAGGTTTGCCAGTGTTTTTCTAGTTAGTTTTTAAAATGATATCAGATTAGTAAACATAATGTGCCTTTGGATGATTGAATAAATGGTTGGTTATAATGGGTAATGTAGATATTGCATTAAAGATCAGCTGGTATTCTGTCTATTATGGAGTGGTATGGAAATTTCTAAGTGACCCCAAACGGAAGTGTATAGAGAGAGAGAAACAAAGAGAGAGAGGGGGGCGGGGGGTTGGAATGTGTTTGTGTGTATCTTAATTTATAATATTATTCATTTATACCGCAACTGCCTTTTATTTTTTTTATAAAACACAGCAAGAAAGTTTCAGACATTCAAAAAAACTGGTTAGAACCAGCAGGCAGTTTTAAAAAAAACTAAAAAAAAAACTCCGACGGCAGAGATGCAACACGAGTAGCATTCTACCAAGCACTATGTCTGAACAAACTCCACGGTTACCAGAAGTCTCCTGGTTACTAGGTACTAGTTCAAACTTAAGTATAAAACAAACCTGAAGCTTGAAGAAACCCTAAATGTTAACAGAAAAAGCCCCGCGGACCAGAAGGGGTGAGCTGTTCACTTCTCCGTGTCCCGTGTGCGAGTGAGCGGAGCGGCACTCAGCAACAGAAGGAGTCTGTCTGTGTAGGGAGGGGCGCTGGGACTAGCCAATCACAGAATAGTGTAGGGGAGGGGCGCTGGGACTAGCCTATCATAGAATAGTGTAAGGGAGAGGCATTGTGACTGGCACTGTGACTAGCCTATCACAGAACGGAGACACAGTCAATGGAGAATTTCATTGAATCCGAGTACAGATATTGACTCGCATTACTCGGATAATACTTGTACTCGGCAAAAGTGCTTTATCCGTACCGGATACTCGTTTCAGCCAAGTACTCGGCTCATCCCTAACGGACAGTGTTGCCAAGTCCGCTTATTATAAGCGACTTTGGGCTTGTTTTTTTACAAATATCGGTAGTCGCGGGTTGCGTTTTTTTTGGGCTTGTCACTAAAGTGTGGTTGCTTATTTGGGCTTGTTCCCAGCTTGTTCTTGCCGGTTCGCTCGATCCCGCCCTTTTCCACATAAACACTATAGACAGCATCGTTATTTCCCGCCCACCTCCTGCTTCTAATTGGCTCTAACCCAGATGGAAACGAGTACCAGCCAATCAGAGGCAGAGCAGGGCAGTCTGTTGTTTTCTGGTTAGGAAAATGCGCGAGTAGCGACTAATGGTGAGTGGACTGAAGGAGAGTTTTTGGAGGAATAAATGCCCGGGATAAAGTGGGTGAAATACGGGAAGAAGTATAACAAAGAATCGGAGAAAGGAGGAAAAGAATGGATTCTATGGTTCCTTAGGAACAACTCAAAATCACTGTGAAAAAGTGTCTATATTTCAAATCCCATCAGTTTTTTAATGTTAAATAATGTTTAAAAACTCCATCCTGTGGTCATTGTCCTAAAGCTCAGGAGGGGAAATAAATAAACTCTAGCCTACCGTGTGTACAGTTTACCAATCTGTCCACATGGATTGTAAAACCGTGCATTTTTTCTCTTCCAGGATCTTAGGGGGGCTCCGTAGAAAAAGTCGCTTATTTGGGCATGTTTTCACAGGCCTGGTTGCGAATTTGTCTCGCAAGATCTGGCAACACTGGACACGGAGAAGTGAACAGCTCTCTCCCCTCCTGGTCCGCGGGGATTTTTCTGTTAATATTTAGGGTTTCTTCAAGCTTCAGGTTTGTTTTATACTTCAGTTTGAACTAGTACCTAGTAACCAGGAGACTTCTAGTAACCGTGGGGTTGGTTCAGACATAGTGCTTGGTAGAATGGGACTCGTGTTACATCTCTGCCGTCGGAGTTTTTTTTTTTTTTTTTTAACTGCCTGCTGGCTCTAACCAGTTTTTTGAATGTCTGAAACTTTCTTGCTGTGTTTTATAAGAAAATGAAAGGGAGTTGCGGTATAAATGAATAATATTACAAATTAAGATACACAAACACATTCCAACCCCCCGCCCCCCTCTCTCTCTTTGTTTCTCTCTCTCTCTCTCTATATATATATATATCTCTCTTACTGACTCACAGGCACAGACACTCACACTCCAAAAAATTGATCACACTGATCATAGAAAAATTAAAAGTTAAAAAAATAAAGTTATATTATTGAGTATGAAAACTCTTGTTCATTACATTTTACTTAATAATTGCAACCACATTGCTGTATTTATTGTTGCAAAACTTGTTATATACTGTAGGCCTATATAGTTTGTTACCATGACAACACCATTGATCTGAAGCTTGATGCTGTCATGTAAATAGTTTTCTAATCAGCAATAAATATAACAATTTCTTTTTTTTTATTTTTATTTTTTTTTATTTTTTATTTTTTTTATTTTACAGAAATCTTTTAATAACATGTATTAAAACCACTGCTCAGTACTACGACACACAAACAAACTCAAACTGTGTGGCGTGGAGCTCATAATACACACTTCTTTTTTTTTTTTTTTTTTTTTTTTTTTTTTTTTTTTTTATATAACATCTTTATTAAACTTTTCTACCAAAGGGCACATACAGTATAAAAGAAGACAGGCATTAAGTAAAGAATAAAGCCCTCCTTTTAGCCCACCCAAAACTTCTTAACACAAAAAAAAAATAAATAAAATGAAATAACTAAAATAAAAATAAAATGAATTAACTAAAATAAAATAAAATAGAAGGTTTGCACACTTGAGGCACACTAAAAATAATCAGTCAACATGAGGTACTGTAGCCATTGCATATCATTTGGAAATATGCTTCGAGATCTCAGACCATGCTAGACCATAGAGGCCCCTCTGAAGAGTCCGTGCACCATCTTCCCCAATATAGTCCAAGAAGGGGTCCCAGATTTCTAAAAAGCGAAAAGGCATGTCCCTGAGCCAGAAGCTAATAGCTTCTAATGGGAGAAACTCCAACACACTTCGAGTCCATTGTGGAATTGTGGGAACAGAGTCTGAGATCCACAGGAGAAGAATGCATCTCCTTGCATTGAAGAGAAGCACCTCCAGCAGCCTCAATTTGGAGGGGCTAAGACCCATTGCTTTAAGATTTAACCCTAGAATACAGCCAACGGGAGTTAACAATAGCTGTTTCTTGAATATGACATCAATTTCTGTACATATTCTGACCCAGAAGTCACTGATAAAGGGGCATTCGAACATACAGTGGAAATATGAACCTTCAGACAACTTACATTTGTTACAATATTTCGAGAGCAGTGGGTTAAACCTATGGCGTTTCGCCGGTGTGATTTGGAGCCTGTGTATTACCTTAAATTGCATTTCCCTAGCTTTGTTGGTAAATAAGCAACCTGCAGGGCCTGACCAAACATCATCCCATACATCGTCCAAGATAGCTCCCCCAAAGTCCGCTTCCCAGAGAGATCTGACATGAGCCGTACAGTCAATGGATGAAATTGACAGGGCCTTGTAAAGCCTGCTAATGAGTTTTCTGGAGTCAGGCTTCAGGAGAGCCTTTTCCACAGCAGAAGTGGAAAACCCATCAGGATACGGCCTGCTATTAGAAAGAATGAAACTGCGTATTTGCAAATACCTAAAAAAGTTGTTCTGTGGAAGGTTGTATTTCTCTCTAAGCTGATCAAAAGGTAACACAGTGCCCTCTGTCAGCAAATCACCCACAGTCTTTATACCCCTACTAAACCACACTGAGAAGGTTTGGTCGGCCAGACCAGGAGGAAAATCTGGGTTCAAACGGACAGGTGTACGGAGGGGAAAAAACCCACTTTGGCCTTCTAACTTTCTCATTGTCTTCCAGACTTTTACAGTATTCTGTAAGATAAAATTCCCCTTTAAGTTAAGGCGAGCCCACCCGTTAGAAGCATATAAAATATGGTGCAAGGGAATAGGGGCCACTGGGGCAGCCTCTAAATCAAGCCAGGTGGATTCTGCGCCCTTGTCAAACCAGTGCCAGATATAAGTGCAGAGAGATGCTAACTGGTAGCGTCTAAAATCCGGTACTGCCAAGCCACCATCCTCGAGGGGGCGCTGTAGCGTAGTGAGTTTCAACCTGGCTCGCTTGTTCTTCCAGAGAAAGGAAGTCACAGAACTATTTATAACAGAAAGTGATTTTCTCGTTAGCAGGGCTGGGATCATTTGGAAAGGATACAGTAACCGGGGAAGTATAGCCATTCTAATAAGATTGACCCTGCCTAGGAGCGACAGTGGCAAAGCTGTCCATCGGGCTAGGTCTTCCTTAATCTTACGAATTGTGGGTACAAAATTGGCTTTATAGAGGCCTGAAAGAGAGGGAGTGATGTGTATGCCCAGGTAGACAAAACCGGATGGGGACCAACGGAACGGGGCAGAGTCACACGGGGACCAAGATACATGAGAAGTGAGGGGCATAGCTTCAGACTTAGAGTAGTTAATTTTGTAACCTGAAAAACGGCCAAAGGAATTAATTATGTCGACAACCCGTGTAATAGAGGATTCAGGACTATTTAGGTAAAGGAGGACATCGTCACAGTAGAGTGAGATTTTATGACACATGGAACCCACTTTGATGCCTTTCACCAAAGGATCTGATCTAATGGCCTCCGCTAGGGGCTCCATAGCCAGGGCGAATAAAAGTGGAGAGGCTGGACAACCCTGCCTAGTGCCTCGGCCTACCAAGAACGGGGAAGATCTCAGGCCGTTTGTAATAACAGAGGCCCGAGGGGCAGCATATAATAAAGATATCCATTTAATAAAGTTGTCCCCAAGGTTAAACTTTGAAAGAACACCTAGCAAATAGGGCCATTCAATCCTATCAAAGGCCTTCTCTGCGTCAAGGGAGATGACGAGAGATTTGGACCTTGACGTTGAACCATACTGTATGAGGTTCAATAGTCTCCTTACATTATTACGTGAGTTACGACCCAATATAAACCCAGTTTGGTCCACTGAAATTAAATCTGGGAGAACACCCTCAAGTCTCTTAGCCAGAATTTTAGCCAATAATTTTCGGTCTACGTCTAGCAGGGCTATCGGCCTATAGGAGGTGCATTCATCTGCAGGTTTGCTTTTCTTTAAAATTAGGGAAATGTTTGCGTCCATCATAGTGTCAGGGAGAACCCCAGAATCAAAGGAATGAGATAACATATTAAGAATGGGGTCAGCCAACAGGTCACCAAAAGCTTCGTAAAATTCAGGGGTCAGCCCATCAGGTCCCGGGGCCTTGTTATTTTGTAAGCCACTGATGGCCTCTTTTACTTCCTCATGGGTAATAGGCCTATTCAGCCTCTCTTTTTGAGTCTCAGAAGCTTGGGGGAGATTAACTGATGATAAAAAATCATGCATCAATTGTCCTGAACTGTGATCAGATTCGGAATTGTATAAGTGTTCATAGAAATCGAGAAATGAGTTGTTTATATCTTTGTTGCTATGGACTCTTGTACCGGCCCTGTTCTTTACAACTGGGATAGCCTGGGAGCCAGTATAACCCTTAATCAAATTGGCTAGATACTTGCTCGGCTTGTTACCAAATTCATATATCTTATGCTTACTGAACAGTATGGATTTCTGAGCCTCTTTAGACAGAAGAGTGTCCAGAGCTGCTGTGGTAGTGTCAATTTGGAGCCTGAGGCCTTCCGAAGGCTTAAGGTTAAATTCTCCCTGCAATTTGCTTAGTTGTTCCTCAAGAAACTGTTGTTCTGCTTTCTGTTTTTTCTTAAGACTTATTGAAAATGATATAGTGGAGCCCCGAATAACAGCCTTAGCAGTTTCCCAAAGTAAATTAGGTGACACATCTGGGGTGTTGTTCTCTGTCATGAAATAGTTAAACTGTTCACTAAGATATGTTTTGAAACTGGGATTTTTAAGTAGATGGTTTGGGAAGCGCCATTGTCCCCTAATACATTGAGCCCTACTAGACATGACTAAAAACACTGGCGAATGATCACTGATAACTATATTGCCAATAGAGCAGGAAATAACTCTCTGAATGGCGCATTTAGAGGTAAAAAAATAGTCAATCCTGGAGGATGATTTATGTACTTTTGAATAAAATGTATACTGCCGATCGGTGGGGTGAAGGGTCCTCCAAGTGTCGATAAAATTAACATCCATGCAGCAGCCAAGTAGGGATCGACCTTGCCCCATATTAGACTGTACAGTTTTACTAGATCTATCTAGGCCAGGGTTTAGGCAGCAGTTAAAGTCGCCAGCTATGACTGAAGACTCAACAATCCACTCAGAGAACAGACAGAACACCTTGGTGTAGAAATCAGAGGAACGAACCGGAGGGGCATACACATTTAGATAAGAGACGGTTTCCCCAAAGAGCGTCCCCTTAATCATTACATACCTACCGCATGCGTCAGCCCTAACTTGCACCTCTGTCAGAGGCAGGGATTTGTGGACTAGTATGGCTACCCCCCTACTATTACTGGTGAAAGATGAATAGTAAATATGGCCGACCCACTCTCTTTTTAACTTTAGATGCTCATTGTCATCTAGATGGGTCTCTTGTAGTAAAGCAATCTGTACTTTCTCTTTTTTTAAGTAATTAAGAATCTTTTTACGTTTAATGGGGCCCTGAATCCCGTGGACATTCCAAGAGCATAATTTAATTTCTGCATTATCAACCATGCTCCCACACTGTACGTACAATAGATGTGCTAAGATATATGTGCAGTGTAAGACTCAGTGTACAATACCCTCTGATAAACACGTTAACATAACAAACAAACAACGTGGAGAAAAGGCAGAGAAAAAAAGAAAAACAAACCAACCCAATCCTCCTTCCCAAAACGCTTCCCTGAACTAAGCGTCTACACCCTACATCATGCATCCTAACTGTGCATCCAACCAGTGCTCCACAAGTAACAATATATACCGTAGTTATAAACGTCCATAGAACATTTTTACAATAAAGTCGAACAAGATGAAGCATAAATTTGTTTCTGACTCACCACCTTAAATCACATATAGAAGCCGAGCAAAACAGGGGAGCCTACTTAAACATGAGGGGGGGAAAAAAGAGAAAAATAGTAAACGGTCCCGCACCGTCCAGAATGTGTGGGATAAGAGACCGACGTCAAGAGGCCGGTGAGAAGTCAACCATTAGCGTCGTTCACCCGATCCCCCCGGAGAGTTGGGGCTATGGTCTCCGCGTAGAAGCTTGCTGCCTCCTCCGCTGTAACGAAGCTGTACTTGCTGCCGTTGAATGTGATTTGGAGCCTAGCCGGGTACAGCAGGCCGTACTTGATGTCTGCAGCCCTGAGCTTCTGCTTGATATTGGTGAAAGATGCTCTCCGCTTAGCGACCTCAGCAGTAAAATCAGGGAAGATATAAACCGCGTGTCCGCGGAAGGTGAGCGGACCCTTATCTCTGGCCAGCTGAAGGATGCGCTGCTTCACCCTGAAATGGTGCACCCTTACAACCATGGGTCTCGGAGGGGCATTTCTACCCGAGGCTTGACGGAAAGACAGGCGATGTGCCCGGTCCAACATCTCTGGCCCATCAGGAATCTCCATACCGAGCGTCTCGGCAAAAAACTTGGTCATAAATGCCGTGACCTGCGGCCCCTCCATGTTTTCAGGTACACCCACAACACGTAGATTCTGTCGTCTGCTCCTTGACTCGAGGTCTTCTGATTTAGCCATTAGCAACTTGTTGCAATTAGCTAGCTGTTCACATGTAGCCTCAAGCGCCGTGATCCTATCGTCGCAGTCTTGCAGGGAAGTTTCAACTTCAGTGAGACGAGTCCCAAAAGAGTCTATAGTAGACTGTAGGGTGCCAAGTGAACCGCGGGTTTCAGCCCTGAAGCTTTCAATAAGTTTTACCAACTGCGAGAGTGACGGGCCTCCTTCGTCGTCGTCGTGTGCGTGGGAAGGCTGATTAGCTTTCTCGTTAGCATGTCGGTTTTGAGCTCGAGCTGGACGTTCTGGACGAGCAGGACCCTTCCCGGACATGTCGGCAGATGTCTTGGCCAGTCCGAAACCAAATAAGAGAAAGAAAGCGAGCAAGACAGATGTTTAAAACCAAATTAATGGAAATATGTGTAGGAGCTGGCAACGGCGCGTCTACTCTCTACCCATGCTCGACAGCGCCCCCAATATAACAATTTCTGATCAACTCATATCAATTGCATGCTTAAATAACATACTGGTTAAAGCCCTGCACATTTCAAGACAACCAGACCCACTTCCGGGTTAAATTTGACCACTTCCGGTTTAGGCCCCGCACACTCCGAGTACGGATCCGGATACAGATAATTCATGTGGTAAACAGATACAGATACAGATAATGCTGTACTCGCTCATCCCTAGTATGTACGTTATATTGACTTTCAGTGTCACATTGCTTTAAAATTACGTACTAGAATCACTGACTATATATACAATATTACTAATGTCTTGTTTCAACTGATGTCAAAAGTTATAAATTCTTGTCTTACTGATAATATTTTACTATAACTTACACAACCAACTATCTCATTTTAGAGGCTGTACGAAGAAACCGACTTACAGCAACATCAACAGATCAAGAAACTGATGTGGATTAAAAGGTGGCTCCATCTTGCTGGAGACAGAGATGGAGGACGCCGTGCTAGGCAGCAAACTGTTATCTGATGTAACTGAGACAGTCTACTTGTTAGGAACAATGCTATAGTTCAGCATACTTTCAGCTACATACTTTAATTGTTGTGACAAATTTAAAGTTTAATTTGTTTTGTTAACTTTGTTCAATGTGGCTTAGTTTTATTCTGTTTTCAGCCATTATAATGGGTGTTTTTTGCGCGAGTTAGAGTGGATGACATTGTCGTGAAGAAACCTTCAGAAAATCTAACATTTTCTATTTAGCTCACTGTCCTTTAATTTTAATAAATGGAAATGAATAACAAAAGCAGTCATTGTTTGTTACTAGAACTGCTCTATTACAAGGTGGATTGAGGATCAGGAAGATGTTTTGAACGTTGTGAGATGGTAATGCAAAATTGTTTTTGGTCCTTATCTGATTGTAGACCTGTGGTAATGTGTCCTGGTCCATACATAATTGATGTCCATTTTCTAGGTTCTGAGCTGACACCCAGCATGATTCCCCTGGCACACGGCTGGTACATAACTGACATACGGCTCATAAGTTAAGGGTGTGATTAATTCCTCTGGCCCATACCTGGCCCGCAACATAGGTGACGGGATGGCATGGCCCTGATCTGGCACACATCTGGCCCTTTAGAGGCCTGACATCTGGGACATTTAAGGTGAAGCCTGGCACACATCTGGCCCATTATATGGCTGACATCTGGCACATTTAAGGGGAAGCTGTGATTAAGTATTTTGGCCCATACCTGGCCCACATCTGGCCGGCAACATAGGTGAGAGTATGGTATGGCTCTGATCTGGCACACATCTGGCCCATTAGATGCCTGACATCTGGCACATTTAAGGGGACGCTGTGATTAATTCCTTTGGCCCATACCTGGCCCGCATCTGGCCGGCAACATAGGTGAGAGTATGGTATGGCTCTGATCTGGCACATTGAAGGTGAAGTGATTAATTCCTTTGGCCCATGTAAGGTGAACATTATGGTACATTTATTTGGCCCAGATTTGGTCCACATCACACCTGACATCTGGCCCATATAGGGTGAACCTGTTGCTGAGGTTAGGCAGCCACACTCACCCTGAGTCAACGCCGTCAGTCAAGGCCAAATGTGGCCCATAAAAAAGATGCAAATATGGGCCAAATTTGGGCCGAATATTTATTGCTATCTGGGATGCCTGTTACTAACCTAGCTCCGGGGAGTCATTCCCCGGAGTCCTTATGTTCTTTTTCCCCAGCATGTTTCCTTGGATCAGGGAGGCGCCAAAAATCAGGGTAGCAGCTGTCGCCATGGTCCCGCTACACGTCCTGCGATGCCATGTTACATCCTACTACGTTCTGCGATGCCCAGCTATGTCCTGCTGTGCCTTGTAACGCTGCACAGTGCCCTGCTATGCTACAAAGAACTACTACAAACAAACTACTATTTATTTTATTTTTATTTATTTTTTGTGACTGTTACTGCCACCCTTCATTCTAATCCCAACCGGTCGTCAGACACCGCCTACCAAGAGCCTGGGTCTGACCGAGGTTTCTGCCTAAAAGGAAGTTTTTCCTCGCCACTGTCGCACTGTGGCTTGCTCTGTAGGAAACTACTAGAACTGTTGGGTCCTTGTAAATTCTGGAATGTGGTCTAGACCTGCTCTATCTGTAAAGTTTCTTGAGATAACACTTGTTATGAATTGATACTATAAATAAAATTGAATTGAATTGAGTTGTGGTCAGGAATATCCGAGTGTAGCCAAGTCTCCGTGAAGCACATTAAACTACAGTCCCGGTACTCCCTCTGACTCCGGGCTAATGCTGTTAGGTCGTCCATCTTATTAGCCAGTGACCTTAAATCTCCTTCTCCTAAACCTCCGTTGTCTGGACCCCTCTCTCTTCCCTCGCCGTTTCGTTCCTCCTCTGCATCCTTGATGTGTCCTCCAGATTTCAAGATGTCTGTGGGCCGGGGCGCCCCACAGTAGAGTCCTTCTTCAACAAAGAATCTTTGCTTCAGTTGCCCCTCAAACCCCTTACATTCCATGAGTTTTAACTTATTACGTGGTATCATTCTACGGGCAATTATAATGAACTAAGTTGAGTGTCCATACAGATGAAAAGAGATGTAGTTTAATATAGCCTATATTATATTGTGCTGCTTTTAGGGGCATGTTTTTAGGTAGTTTACCCAAATATATTGACATGATATGCTGAATGTGGAAGACAAATACTGAGCATGAACAGCAAGTAACACAAAACCAGAACATATGGAACCACAACAGTAGAAAACTTAACATGTTAAAGAAATAAAGAAAAGACAAAAAGGGGATAAGGGGAAGAAAAAAAAAAAAACGGGGAAATGTTGAAGTGAAAGAAAATGGAAAAATGATTATGGTTCACAAGTGACTTACAGACATTTTTAAAGTTCAATTTAGATGACCACTGTTTGAAAAAAGAGTGCTTTGACTCAAATCTCATGCACATATGCCTTATCAAAGGGCCCAGGGCAAGAATTTGAGTAGGGAGATGCAGCATGTAATGTTGCTTAGGAATTACATTACTTTCAGGAAATAGTTGCTTAAACTGTTTGAGATGCTGTTCAATCATCTGTTTCAGTCTCAATACACTTTGCACTGACAAAACCGGGGCAAATATTATTTGAACTATCTCAATCAAGTCTAAAACAAACTGAACATATTCATTTTTCTCAATACTGTTCAACAGAAATGGCAAGATCTTTAACAATATTAGCATTTGCCCAGAAGACTGTTTAAGTTTGTTATCATTAGATGCCAAGGTACTGACACTGATAGGACAGGGTTTGTCACGTACATCTACTGATGAAAAGGGAAAACTCTGCATGGCTGAATTGAAAATGTCCAACTCCATTTGTCCACAGAGTACAAGATGTTTTAACACACATTTTATTTCCATGGGTGCAACACCCTCAAGAATGATGTGCATTATATCCTGTGGAGTTTGCTGTATGAGGTCAAAGGCTGGAAAATCAACCAACTTGCTTCTTCTGTTTATTCCATATGTAGTTTTGAGGGCTGATTTTAAGAAGTCTGTGGTAGCCCTTTCAATTCTTATGTGTTTTTCCACTGTCCTTTTGGTAAAGATTTCTTCATCAAAACTCCTTTGCATTTCCTCAAATGTACATTCACAATGCCTACATTTACTGTAGGCGAAACCTAGTCCTTCCTTGAAACCTGCAAGCTCATGCTGCGCAAGTGTGTCCCCACATAGTGAAACAACAGCACCAAATACATCCATTTCACCATTCTGTGTTTGGATTTTGACACCATTATACAGCAACTGTAAGTCCTCATGAATTTTTTGCAAAACAACATCAACACCGCACTCATCAATATCAGTAGCTTTTACTATAGCAAGGAGTCTGATTGCAGCAAGCTTTGACCTAAACTTGGGGTCTATGTTTCCTAAAGTATAATAAACCATCAGCAATTTATACACCGAAGCATGTGACCCCAGGGGATTGCATATCTCTATTTCATCAGTGTACAAAATCACCTGTAAAGCAGTAGGTCTTATTGAAAACAGTGGGTGTGATTTGTAAAGGCTCCCATCAATAGGGTCATACAAAAACCCATCTTTGTGGCAGCTCTGTGGTTCAGTGTTGATCATATCAAAAATCCTGGAGTTTGAAAACAACTGTTCAAGACTCTTAATTAGGGGTACATAGTAAAAACATTTGTTTTTGATCGCAAGAACTCTTTGAGAAATCAGTACCTCCTCAGGTTTAACTGGGTTAAAAAGCTTCTGAATGGTGCTGTCCTGCATGTATGAAGTGGCCATTATGGAAAAAGGATCCTGAAAAGTGTCCAATGTTGCCAGTGCCTCCTCTTGGAGCTGCTCCCTACTGTCAAAAGGTCTTTCAAGGATCTTCTTCATTGTGTCCCTTAAGGTACCCAGCAGAGCAGCTTGATACTGCTGGACTCCAGAGACAATTCTGTTGACGCTCCTCTGAAACATAAAAAAATAAATTAAAGTATAAGACACATCCTGATTGTCTTCCACCCAGATTTAGCATAACCCTACGTAATAAATATAGTTAATTTCATACAAAAATAGCCACAGATCTCAGGAAGTTTGATTTTGTAAATTTTGGGATAAAAGTAGGTCTGGTCAATTAATCCAAAATGTATCAAAACTGACATTTAGATCCTCTAACTGACAGAATCTGTCTATTGTTTGAACACATTTTGGCTTTAGTGAAGAAGACACCAAACAAAAAGGAGTCAAAACCATGAGAAAAAACACAAATCTGTTCAAGCACAATCACGTTATTGAATAAGGCCATTTTGCCCAGCACTTTGAAACTGTCCCCGATTTCTTTTGATTGACCCTTTGCTGTCCACTAGCAAGACCATAGATTGCCAGAAGAAATAGATAATGAGGAGAAGTCTTCCTTTTTGTATATTCCTTTCCCAAAAATGTCACGTTGTTGCTGTTACAGAGATGTAGAATTGACAGTTTTAAATTGTAGAAAGAGTGTGACCAGATTTACTTCATTTTTGTCATTTGTTTCCCATTCAAATGTACTTTTGAAATAACATTACAAAACATGTCATTTAGCTGACGCTTTTATCCAAAATTGTTGTATATGTCAGAGGTCGCACGCCTCTGGGGTAACTAGGGGGTAAGTGTCTTGCTCAGGGACACATTGGTTGATGTATCACAGTGGGAATTGAACCCAGGTCTCCTACACCAAAGGCATTGTGTCATGTCCACTGTGCCATCACCACCCACTATATAATATAATTAAAGTTGTAATTAATCTGGTGAATTAAAAAGGGTGTCAACATAAAATCTCTTTGTAGTTCTGGGTTAGGGTAATACCTGGGACAGGTGGCATTGTTCCCGGACATTGATGACAAATGCTGCTGCACGTCTGGTAAGAGCCTCAGGTGATGCACCAGCACATTCCTGTAAAGACATGTTAATATACAATAAGAGTTCAGACTTGCTGACTAACGTGTTATATATTTCAGTTTTTCCTTCTATACATAAGTATTTCATTTTTTTTTAAATGAGAAGTGACGGGTTTGTGTTAACAGTCTAATGCTGCATTAACATACAGTACTAAAAAATTACCACATGTAATTAATATTGTTTTATTATAATATGCAAGATAGTCAAAGTGAAAGCTTACCTGATGATCAGTATATTGACTCTCAGAATCCTCAAGCTCTAGCAGAGACGTTTCATTTCGGCTGAAACTTGTGCTCACTTCACTGCTGGTCCTTTGCATCCCTCTTGTTGAGTGGCACAGTCAAAAAAATTGGTATATCAAAATGTTCTCCTCCAACCCTAGATGGCTCAGATGTAGTGACTGTCATCCATTTGGCGGGTGGGTGCCCAGTAGCAAGATACATAGCATGTGTCCGTCTGATATGGTAGTAGAAGGAGTTGTATACTCTGTATTCTTCGGTACATCCATCAATTCCGCATATAACACGAAAATCTGGGTTTCGACTATGTGCTGTGTTAATATGGCTCAATAGAGACTTTAATGTTAAGGCAACAAAAACGAAGCAAATAACACACCTCCAGCAGCCCATGATGTTAGTCCAAAAAAGTGCTAGCTAGCTAATGAAAGCTGACGGTTAATGTTTCAGCCCAATAAAAATCTACACTAATGGCAAAATCATGAATTGCTAACACAGCATGGTGTTGGAGAATTGTTTGAGTTTCCTATGTAGCAGAATGACTCTAACCCAATATTAATTTCACACAAGCACATTTATTCAATGCAGACAGACAAAAATGCTTTCCGGGCTTTTAAACGAGCTCGGTCCTAATGGAAACTTGTCTAGTACAGCGGTTCCCCAAAAGGCACTTAGACAATGTTTGTGCTCATGTTAAAGGTTCTCCTTGTGGAGCCTGATTGGTCAGCTATATTGTTGCTAGGGCACACTCCTATTCTGCCTCTTCCTTCTTGCCTATCTGTTTTTACTCAGTTATCCTCAGTTGAGTTTCCTAACAAGACAGCTGTGCTCACTCCCTTCTCAGTCTGCACGTCCTGTTCTCTGAGTTATCAGACCGTCCTTGAACTTCAGTGTCCTTGTCCTCACCACATCTCTACTAAGACAGCCTTCCCTGTTTCTCCTTCCTCGCTGTACCCAGCTGCAAAGCATAATGTTTAATATGTCACACATACACACACACTCTTTGGTTAATACAATTTTACTTTAAGCCAGCTTTTACGTGGCTGTTCCTGGATGCCTGCTCATCACCACCTCAGCCATTGTATTATTTTACCACAAATTCCCCTTTTCGCACCTACTAGGTGCGAACACATTTACGCTAACTGCAGTGCCTCAACGTCCTCCCGTCCTCAGGCATGGTGAGTAATGGCAGCATCCCAGCGGAGTAGGGAGGCGGCGCTTTTTCTTTGGGACAAGGCAGTGGTGATGAGCCGGGATATCATGGTCCGCAGGCAGGGCACACAGCAACACCCACAGGTAACTAGAATAGCGAGGAAAAAACAGCAATAGATGTCAAACAAGCAGTGATAAGATTCTTCCATTTGCCAAAATGGTTATCATCACCCCTCCAATGGATTTGATACACCTGAGGCGTCATGCATCTCTGGGAAAGGGCTCGAAGTTGGTTCAAAGCCCTGGTGACCTTCCGTTGGGGCAGTGTGTTAGGAATGACCGTACAGCACATCTCTCCGAACATGGAACAGACACCTCCCTTCTCGGCCAGCAACATGTCCAGGGCCATCCGGTTCTGCAGCGCCATCAATGATGTAGGAGCCATCTGCTCTGCCAGTCCTCGATTGCATCCCTAGTGGCATTACTCAAACGCAACACATTATAATGGACAAAATTTATACGGTCAACATTTTGTTTGGAGTTACTGGAAATAAGGCTGAGAAAATTGGGAAAATTTTCAAACCAGCGGCAATTTGATCTGCTATCTTATTCATTGGGGACACCTCTGGGGACTCCAATACTATCCATATAAGTGGGGGTTCCTAGGAATGGATCAATTTTGGTTTGTAAGCTCCTGCAGCTAGCACATGTCTTCGCCTCCTAATGGTAAGTTGCACTGTCCTATGGGGTGTGTACTGTATCTTGTTGCCCACTAGGGAAATGGGCATGGCTAGCCGGATCATGGCACATACTCCGTGTGTTCTGTTTGGAAACTTTATCTGTGAATAGATGCGCAGGCCTCCACAGTAATAAAAAACAATCCAATTCTAGCTTGGGGTCCTATCTGTCCTTGCTCTTGAGTCGTTATGTTACACCAATCCGGGGGAATCTTTCCTAACTTTACAGTGGGCTTAACCTGGCCTGTGAAATTATAGCAGTGATATCTTGCACCTTCCCCCTTTAGAGCAGTGAAATACCCAGGTTTTTCAAATCCTGGTGGAAAAAACCGTACCTAGCGCACTGCAATTAGGAGTCGGCACCTTGGTTCGAGTTATATTTAGCATGCATTCATATCCTAGGGGTCTGTGTCTGGATAGAGGGAGCTGGGTTGGTGAACATAGAGGGCCGTGCCGCTGCACATGCGACACATCCCCCCATGTATTGGTCTTTGCATTTTGTATAAGCCATTTTACCCACAAATTGTCATTTCCTGCTCCTGAGGCTAACTCTAACAAGTCTTCTGGATTCATTCTGAAAAATCTTGTATTATTACATCTCTATCCCTGAGGGGCGCTCGGTCTATCTTATTGGAAGATCTGTGGAATTTGTCTCGGGTGGGGGAGGTACTATCTCAATCTGGAGGGGAGTCAGTTGATCGTCTCCTGACTGATAAACTCCTATTGCAAACATCCATACCTTATTTCCCTTCTGCTTTGATATGCTTTATTATGGACAAAGTCAAGGGATTCTGACTTTACTGTAGTCTCTTTGTATGGTCAATATGTTCCAGTCATATTTGTCATCCAACCACCATCTTGCTTTTGGAGCCCAATTTCCTGTAGTCCACCCTACTCTATTCCAGCTGTCACACAAGTCATATACTTCCACTCTGTTGTTGTCTTTTCACACGCCGCCATTCTGCCCCCGTCACAAAGATATACATCTTTCCCTCGGTATGAACTATTCCGTCCCCCGCAGTCTATGGCTGACAACAGTCAAAAGTGAATGCAGTGGTCGTTATCAATATATTCTAACACTAACCGGGCTCCGCATCGTGGTCTGGGGCTAGGTGTAGTTCGAGTCCGAGTCTGTCGTTGGTTCTGTTCAAGGGGGGATTCTGAATCGGGATAAGGGGCCCTTGTGTCTTGTTGACCTTTTCTGCCAATCTGTCTAACTCTTCCAAGCCCCAAACTAAACATGCCCCACCTATTATTATTAAGATCACTGCTCCCACAGTTACCCTTCTCCCAAATCCCATTCTTTCCACGTGGTGGTCTATGTTGGGGGCCATTGGGCCCCAAAACAGCGCTTCCAATTATACATTTTTTAACAGATTGCCTAATTTCCGCCAATGAGCGTTCTGGAGAGAGCGGCTGGGGCACAATGTGTCAGGTGATGCCAAGGGGCCCCCTTTTTGCCTTTTACCTGGACCGAGTGTGAAGTAACCTCCTCCACTTCGTACGGCCCAGTCCACCTGGGGTTAGTCACTT
The DNA here is from genome assembly GCF_008692095.1 of Etheostoma spectabile. NCBI lineage: Eukaryota > Metazoa > Chordata > Actinopteri > Perciformes > Percidae > Etheostoma > Etheostoma spectabile. The sequence goes on from NW_022604394.1 coordinate 81,575, forward strand.
TCGTTTGTGAACCTTAACCCTGACCCAGTCGCCTACCTTAACCGGTAGTAGTGGCGCCTCCTCTGGTCTCTGGTACGCCACCTGCACCTGGGTAGAGAGGGCTGAAACCAGAGATGTTAGCTTTTTCATGTAATCTGACATTTCTACCTGTTGCACATCCATGAGGGCATATGACCTCCATCATTGGGGGCCCAGGCATCTTTCTTCCTGTCAGTATCTCATGCGGGGAAAGATGTGTTTCTCCCCCTTTTGCGGACCTCATAGCCATGAGGGCCAGGGGCAGAGCATCTACCACTTCAACTTACTGCCTGCACACACTTTGGCTATCTTAGCCTTCAACGTCTGGTTTGCTCTTTCCACCAGTCCCTGGGACTGTGGATGATATACCGAACCAAATGAATGTGTGATCCCTAATGCAAGTTCCACCTCCTGCAGCAGCTTGTTGTTGAAATGTGTCCCATTGTCGGACCTGATCTGCCTGGGTACTCCGTACCTTGGTATGAGCTCAGTCTTGAGCCACTTCACGACTGTTTTGGCATCTTCATGTCTGGTAGGAATTGCTTCTACCCATCTGGAAAAATCTGTCTACCATTACCAACAAATACTTTTTCCTTGTACTACGTTCTCTGCCCCCATGTCTGTGTAGTCTATGCTGATGTCTTGGAAACATGTGACGGGACCGGGAACGCTCCTTGTATTGTGGTGAATGGTTTTCGCGGGTTAAAATCGCCACATACATTGCACTCCTGGCAAAAGTGTGTGACCATATCTCTCATATTGGGGTGCCACCACAGCTGAGAAATGTTTTCCAAAGTCTGTTTTCGGCTTTCGTGTGTGGGTCTATGCGCCTCTGGCAACAACAGTCTACACATTTCAGCTGAGGCCGCCAACTTTCCTTGGTGAGAACGCCACAGCCCTTGTTGATCTTTGGTGGCCCATGTCTCTTCCATTGATTCCACTCATAGGCTCCTGCCTTTGTCTGCATTTCTTCAATGTCCTTGGGCGTGAGCGGAGTAGTAACTTGTTGCCTTGGTTCTACTACCGTCACCATCTGTTTTGATGTATATCCCAGCCCTTTTGCTGCTCCGTCTGCTGCTTCATTCCAGCGCTTACTCGCCCCTGGCTACTATCATGTCCTTGCACTTCATTATTGCCAGTTTTTGGGGTAATTCCATTGCCTCCACCAGTCCATTACTTCCTTTTGGTGTTTAATTGGTGCCCCGATGAAGTCAAGAATCCTCTTTTCCACATTATAGCATCCAGGTGGGCAGTTCCATGTGCATATGCTGAGTCAGTGAATATATTACAGTTCTGTCTTTGCTCAGTCTTAATGCGGCTGTGAGGGCCATGATCTTGCTCTTTGTGCGGACGCTGGCTGTGGTATTACTCCTGATTCCAACTCGACGTGGTTCCCGTCTGGAAGTGCTGCACCACTGCATAGGATGCCCGATTTGTGCCTTCCTCTTCGATAACAGCATCCATCTGTGTACAGCCACATGTCTGCGTCCATGATGGGTTCATTTTGCAAGTCATCTCGGACTTTACTTCCACTGCTGCTTGTTCCTCACACACATGCGGGTGTCTGTGGCTGTTATGGTGTCTGCCATGTTGATGCCTTCTGTGGTGTAACTGATATGCGGTTGTGTGCATGTGGCTTGCAATTTTGTCCGTCTGGCTGCGCTGTATGAGAATTCTTTACTTGTGAGAAAGGCTGTAACCCATGTGACGTATGTATCATCAATGGGTGACACATTACTACATGAGCAGTCTTGTCAATAGCCTTTGCCAGTGCAGCACATATCTTGCACATGATGTTTGTCTTTTTCCACCGTGTCCAGTCTTGATGAGTGGTACATCAACACGTGTCTCTCTCCCCTTTTTTCTGAAAAAGAACGGCGTTGAGAAAGCCGTGTTTTTCAGAAACATCCATATGAAAAGGGAGGGTATAGTCTGGTGAGGTGAGGATGGCAGCCTGCGAGAGTGCCGTTTAGGTCAGAAAAATGCAGTCTCAGCATCCATTGTCCAAGAAAGCAGTGCTTGTAGGTTTCTGTGACCAGCTTCTGCTACCAGGGCGCGCAGTGGGCGGTGCGATTGGTGTAGTCTGGTATGTGAGATCTGCTGTATCCGGTCAACCCCAGGAACGACAACATGTCAGGAGACTGTCAACGGGAGGGGGGTGGTGCAGGATGGCTTGACGATGCGCAGGTGAGACACCTAGGCTCCAGAGGAGGATGTCTCTTCCCAAGAAGAGGACCTGCCGGCGTGCCACTGGATTTTGTCTCGTTTGACTTTGTAGCCTTTGCCTGCAGGAAATGCAACAGGCGGACGGTGTATTCGACACAGGTTACTGAGTCAGAAGCGGCCAGCAAGAGGTCGTCCACGTATTGAATGAGAACAACAGTCGTTGGCAGCTGTAGTTCTAGGAGATGCGTCTTGAGGACTCGATTAAACAGCCCAGGAGAGTCTGTTACCCTGTGGCAATCTGGTATAGGTGTACTGTGTGCATTGAAGGTGAAGGCAAAATATTGTTGAGAGTCCTGGTGGTGGAGTGGCACACAGAAAAAGGCATTGGCCAAGTCAATGACAGAGAAGTGAGTGTATACTGGGCTGAGAGACATCAGTGACACATGGGGGTCTGGTACCGGGTGGACAGCTGGTACTGTAATGTCATTGATTGGACGAAAGTCTTGGACCATACGCCAGCCTTACCCCCCGCCTTTGGAACTGGGAGGATGGGAGTGTTCCAGAGGGGATTGGTGGGATAAATGACGCCCTGCCTCCAGCAAACCGTCAATAGTGGGGGAGATGCTTGTATCTGCTCTGAAGTCAGCCTGTATTGGGGTCTATACAAAACTGTTTGAAAGGGGGGTTTGATGTTGACACCTACAGGCGCAGTGTCAATGAGGCCAGCGTCATACGGACTTGTGTGGTGAACAGGTGGGGAGGCAAGGAAGAGAGAGCGGAGGGCCGCACTGGGATGGTCTGTGCACGGGAGTCCCTGCCACGGGGGAGGGGCAAACACCTCTGGTGGGTGCGATCCGTTGTTTTG